>NC_138088.1:35601900-35779400 GCF_964212035.1 Myotis nattereri
GGGCTTTTACACCCCCCCAAACGGGGGCTTTTACACCCCCCCAAATGGGAGCTCAAGGCGTCCCTTGACTCCCCCTCCTCCCTTGGGGCGTCCCCCAGGGCTGCAACCTGTGGTCCTCCAGGCACGTCTACCGACCACTGTTCGGCCACTCTCACGAGTTGCCGAACGGCTGCCAAACCGAAAGCGCGCACTCAAATCCAGACGGCTTGACAAACACAAGACAAAGACAAACAACTTGGGGTACCCCTCCTTACCTCCAAGGTCGGCTCCACGGATGAGGGGGTGGTCGTCTAATCCCGGACGAGCCCCCAAATGTGAGACCCCCCAAGAGGGACCCTCACTCTGTCCCATAGATTGACGGCGACCCCAATCATCCGCAGGAGACGTCACTTGATGCAAACTGCAAGAGGCTTTATTCCAGCGCGCTGGGGCTCAACTCGTACTCATGCAGGAGCAGAGGAGTTGGGCGCCCAGCAAGGGGTCTTTCAGCTATTTATATGCAAAAATCATACATTAGGGAGGGGTTGCATACAGGAGAGGAGAACAAAGAAATATCAAAGGGTCTGGTTTGTGTCTTGATAGGGATAGGGCATTCCTGCCTGGTGTTTTTACAACCTGTTTATCTCAAGGTTGACTGAAGCCTTGTTTACTCAGCCTGCCCTTTGTTGGGGCTATCTCCTGGAGGAGCAGCCTTGAGAGGTGTCACTCCCTTTTGTTCCTATCTCTAGTGGGGGAAGCCTAGGGAGTTGAGATAAAACAGGCAGCTAGGCCTGGCAGCTGGGCCTGTGCAGTTTGTAACATTCTTTCACCTGCAACCAAGGTACATGCCCTTGACCGGAATCGAACCTGGGACCCTTCAGTCCACAGGCCGACGCTCTATCTACTGAGCCAAACTGGTTAGGGCAACAAACCTTACTCTTGCTTACCGTGATTCTCCTGGTAACCTCTCCATTACTGGCCTCCACCCCTCTTTAATACTTTTTTTCTTTTTTCTATAGCTAAAGATGGTATTTAAGCTGGAAGTCTAAGCCACTTAGGAGAGTTACTCATTTTGTCCTGGGTATCTCTTATGTCTACATGAGGTATACATGCTAATAAACTTCTATGGTTTCTATTCTTGTTAATATTTCTTTTATTACAGAGGTCTCAGCTAAGAACTCAGAAGGGTAGAGAGAAAATTATTTTTTGTCCTCTACACAAACTGCAGAGTAGGAAGTTATCACACTTTTACAGAGTAGATAGTTGAGTGGCAGCTAAGTCATGTGACCAAGATCACGGTGCTAATAATTGGAATGTAAATCTTGAACCCTCTGGCTCTACAATTCACATTCCTTCTACTAAAATTGTATTATGTTCAATACTTTAAAGCCCCTTTGTGTAAAGTAATGAACAGACTGGCGCACTCTACTAGGAGGATAGAACTAGTCAGATTCCAGCTCATTAAACAGAAAAACTTCCAAGAACTATGGGTTCCCAACCAAAGGCCAGGTCTGTGAAGTTTCTCATCAGCCTTTTGAATATCTAAATCTGTGATTCCAAGATTTTGAGAAATCTGGAATTTTGGCTACAGAATATTTTAATGTATCCAATATAGACTTTTGCAAGATTTTGATCAGTGCTCCTCATTGATTAGGATAGGAGAACAGGGTACCTTAGAGGAAGAGCACATCAGAATCTGTCATTGTAAATGTTCTAATAGGCTTCAGTGTCTCTGAGACTCACTCTTACATTCATGAGTGTGTCCTTAGAGTTTGGGCTAAAAAATATTTCAGTACAAGTGCCACAAGTTATAACTTATAAGTATCAAAACTGTAAGAGCCTTTTGCATCCTCATCCAGGGATAAATTTTTTCCACTTAAAAATACATATTTAAAAATATTTTTATTGATTTCAGAGAAGGGAGAGGGAGAGATAGAAACATCAATGATGAGAGAGAATCATTGATTGGCTGCCTACTGGGGATTGATTCCACTCCTGGCATGTTCCCTGACCGGGAATCGAACCGTGACCTTCTGGTTCTTAAGTCAAGCTCCACTTAAACATACTTAATATTATTTTTCAACTTTACATTGTTCTTTTCAAATATCCCCATGCCCTGAAATCATTTCTGAAGTCTGCCCAGCTGTTAAAAGCAAATAATTAACTTTAATTTAATACTACTGTTTCCTGCCCCCAGAACTACCCCAGTGTAATTTCCCTTTAAGCCTTTAAAATTTTATTAAAATATTGACTTTATTCTGTTTCCCCCCTGTTTTTCTGGAAATAAAAATGATTTAAGAAATCCTAGAATAGTTCCTAATATAGATATGCTAATTTGACATAAGTTATGTATATTTCGTGTCATGCCTTGCTGCCCACTTAGGCTGGGGCCTGGGAGTAAATAACCTGCTCTCACTGGTCTTTACAATGGTGATTAGAGTCTCTCTCTGCAGAAATAGTGTGATGTGCAAGTATTGGCTCTGGACAACAGGCTCATATCTTTTGTTTTTAAATGTGAAAGTTTATTTTTTAACTAAAAGATGAATGTTCTGTGATATTCTGCAAGCTTTGCATGTGCATGAAGGAATTATTTCTTTCTTTTTTTATGTGAAGGAATTATTTATGGCTGAAAATTATTTGACTTTAACATGTCAGAGGAGGGTCTGTTAATTTTATGTAACTGGTGCCCTAGGCAGAGAAATCTTTCTGACATTCAAAAGCTATTTAAAAAATTGGTTTGTCTTATGTGGATGTAACTTGATTGGATTTTCAAAGACATTTCAATTTTAATAAAAATGATTAGAGATTATTATTCAACAATGCCTGAAGGTTGCAATTGGGAGCCACATTTATCATCATTTTGAGCTTTTTTCTTAAAATTCTGGTTTTAACTTAGTAAAACCTACAAGGAAAATATTAATTGAAAACACAAAAATTGTAGGAGGGAAACACACACACACACACACACACACACAGAATAGATGGACTAAGACTTATCTATTTTTTATGTCAGTATAAGTAGCTTTCATTTCTTTTCTTTTTTTTTTTAAATATATTTTTATTGATTAAGATATTACATATGTGTCCTTGTCCCCACATTGCCCTTTACCCCCCCCCCCCCCCCCCCGCTCATGCCCTCACCCACCCCCCCCATTGTCCGTGTCCATTGGTTAGGCCTATATGCCTGCATGTAAGTCCTTTGGTTGATCTTTCCCCCTTACCCCCACCCTCCCCTACCCTCCCTCCAAAGCCCAACAGTCCAATCAATGCCTCTCCGTCTCTGGATCAGTCCTTGTTCATCAGTTTATGTTGTTCATTATATTCCACAAATGAGTGAGATCATGTGGTATTTATCCGCTCTCCAGTTCCATCCATGCTGTGGCAAATGGTAAGAGTTCCTTTTTCTTCTTCCTCTTCTTAAAGAATACCTTTCAGCATTTCATATAATGCTGGTTTGGTGGAGATGAACTCCTTTAGCTTTTTCTTATCCGTGAAGCTCTTTATCTGACCTTCTATTCTGAATGATAGCTTTGCTGGATAAAGTAATCTTGGTTGTAGGTTCTTGCTATTCATCACTTTGAATACTTCTTGCCACTCTCTTCTGGCCTGCATGGTTTCTGTTGAGAAATCAGCTGACAGTCGTATGGGTACTCCCTTGTAGGTAACTGACTGTCTTTCTCTTGCTGCTTTTAAGATTCTCTCTTTGTCTTTTGCTCTTGGCATTTTAATTATGATGTGTCTTGGTGTGGTCCTCTTTGGATTCCTTTTGTTTGGGATTCTCTGCGCTTCCTGGACTTGTAAGTCTATTTCTTTCACCAGGTAGGGGAAGTTTTCTGTCATTATTTCTTCAAATAGGTTTTCAATATCTTGCCCTCTCTCTTCTTCTGGTACCCCTATAATTCTGATGTTGGTACGCTTGAAGTTGTCCCAGAGGTTCCTTACAATATCTTCATATTTTTGGAATCTCTTTTCTTTTTTCTTTTTCAGTTGGGTATTTTTTTTTTCCTTTTATTTCAAATCTTTGACTTGATTCTTGGGATCCTCTTGTCTGCTGTTGGATCTCTGTAGATTATTCTTTATTTCAGTCAGTGTATGCTTAATTTCTAGTTGGTCCTTTTTCATGTCCTCCATGGTCTCACTATACTTATTGAGGGACTCATTTAATTTATCGGCGGTTTCCATAAAATTCTTGAAAAACCTTATAAACGTGGCCTTGAACTCTATATCCAGTCGTTTGCTTTCCTCCATTTCTGCCATTTGTGACCTGTTTCTTTGTCTCCGCATTTTGGCTGCTTCCCTGTGTTGATAGAGTGGTTTTGTGTGCTAGGTGTCCTGTAGGGCCCAGTGGCTCAGCCTCCCCAGTTACCTGAGGTGGACACTCTTGGTGCACCCCCTTGTGGGCTTTGTGCACAGTCTTGTTGTAGCTATGCCTTGGTTGTTGTAGGATCACTGGGAGGAACTGACCTCCAGGCCAATTGGCAGTGAGAATCAGCTGTGTCTGCACTGGGAGAACTTCTGTGCTGGAGACACCCTTCTGGGGCAAGACTTGCTTCAGTGGGGCTTTGGTGCTCACTGAGACTGCACCCTGAGTGTGTCCCTTATGGATCTGAGGAGTTGTGATCTGGATGGCCCCCCTCTGACCACTGGGCACAGTGGCTCTTGGATCTAAGGAGGTGCTAATTTAGCCTCTGCCTGAGGTTACACAGCAGGAGCTATGAAGAGAACTGCAGATTCCCCTTCCTTTTTTGGAGTTTGGAGGTGCCCTGATGAGGCTCAGCTGTGAAGCAATGCAAGCCGCTGTGGGGCCTTGGGCCTTCTCTTGGAAGTTCTAGGTCTGTCTTGCCCAGCTGCAGTTTGTTAGGTAATTACAGGTTGCAAATGGCCAGGGCATTCATATGCAAAAGCCTCTGCCGCAGCCTGGGCAGGGCGGGGTCTCAAGGAATCAAAGGGTGGAGAGAGCAGCTATGGCGGAGCCTCAGCCCCGCCCTAAGGAGTCGGGAGTCCCAGTTTCCGGCAATGGTTGCAAGCACCTCTGAGGGAAAGCCGCTCTCAAGCTCGCCCGCTGCCAGACAGTCCAGTTTCTCCCCGTATGAGTCCTGGGTTCCCAGAGACTTCCCGGAACCGGATTTCAGAGCCGTCGGGAGCTTGTGTCTCCCTCCGGATTCAAAAAGACAGCCGTGCCCTCAGGTGCCAGACCCTTTCCGCGCGCGAGCCCCCGTACCTCTGCACTCCACCTCCGCAGCTCCTCTGGCTCTCAGTGTGCTTTTCTTTCCTTCTAGTTGTAGAATTTACACTCAGCCAGCCCTCCTGTAGTTCTGGATGATGTCCACCTTGTGTTTTTGATGCATTTATCGATTGTTGCGGGAAGCAGCAATTTCCCGGTGTTTATCTATGCCGCCATCTTAGTTTCTCTCAGCTTTCATTTCTTTAATGCAGTATAAGTAGCTTTCATTTCTTTATTTTTTGTATCTACTATGTTCTAGGTATTAAACTAAGTATATTCATATATATTATCGCATTTCATGATCTTAATAGTTCTTTAAAATATATCCTATTCTCCCTGTTTTAGAGAAAAAAAGGTGAAACTTAATAAGATTAAAACTTTGCCTAAGGTCTTAAAGCTCTGTAGTAGTGGGGGACAACATTTGACAATGGTTCTGACTTCAGTGTTAGAGTTCTTTTGACTATTACTTAGCTGTCACCAAAGCCAATTAACAGGATGTCACCTTTATAGTGAGCCAGCGTGATGTTCTATAGAAAGTAAAGATGATCAAGGCCCTTTTAGACTCCACTGTGACAGAAAGCAGGAGGCGACTTGCTTTGGAGCAAGACAGTGAATGTACGGTGCTGTCCTCCCCACAAAAAACAAACTGGTTTTGATCTCTTTACCCCTGGGGACAGCGGAAGACACATACACCAGATCAGTCACTTCAGACTAAGGCCCAGCGTCTATGTTGCTCTGTGTTGATTAGGATAATTCACCCAGCATGGCAGCTACAAATGCAGGCACCACAAATAATCCACTGTCATCTGCCATGATCCGTTTTTTTCCCCTCTTCTTTCTTAATGTGCTTTACTGTTAAGTTGAATGGACCAACACTCTATTTACAAAGTAGTCCTCATAACAATCTTGAAAGGTAGGTGCTATCCGCATTCAGCACTGGAGGAAGCTGAAGCTCAGTCATGTTACATGACTTGCTTAAGGATGCACAGTGAATAGTGGCAAA
This sequence comes from Myotis nattereri, assembly GCF_964212035.1. Classification (NCBI taxonomy): domain Eukaryota; kingdom Metazoa; phylum Chordata; class Mammalia; order Chiroptera; family Vespertilionidae; genus Myotis; species Myotis nattereri. Next base: position 35,608,107 of record NC_138088.1, read on the forward strand.
GGATGGAATACACCCTGGTCCATCTTTGAAGTTAGTGCTCTGCTCAGTACATTATGTAGCCTGTCTATACAGCCCCTGCCAGGTCATTCTGCATGGGAGACACTTTATAAGGGAGATACTTTAGTCACTACAATGTAAAAAAAAAAAAAAAGGTGGAGCTGGATATTTGTATTGACTAGTTAATTTTATTGTGATTGGTTCATTTAGAGTGCTTATTATTCCTTTGGAGTTCATTAGTCTATTTTGGATAACTGAATTTATATATAGTGAATATAAAGTATGGATATTTAGATGGGGAAGTTAGCTTGGACCCAACTTGTTTACTGAAACTTCAAATAGTTTAAATTAGTACCCTGAGTAGCCAGGATTATATATTTTGAGGCATTAACTTTGTGTAGCACTGACACAGTCTTTGAATTACACAATGACTTTATTATCTTCTAGTTAATCTTTTATTTTTTTTAAATATATTTTTTTATTGATTTTAGAGAGGAAGGGAGAGGGAGAGAGAGATAGAAACATCAGTGATAAGAGAGAATCATTGATCGGCTGCCTCCTGCACACCCCCCACTGAGGATCAAGCCTGAAACCTGGGCATGTGCCCTTGACAAGAATCGAACCTGGGACCATTCAGTCTGCAGGCTGATGCTCTATCCACTGAGCCAAACCGGCTAGGGCTTCTAGTCAATCTTTTTAAAAAATGTTTTTATTGAGGGAAGGAAGGGATGTGTGGGTGGGAAGAGATTAACCAAAGAATTTATATGCATATATGCATAACCCATGGACACAGACAATAGTGTGGTGAAGGTCTGGGGCAGGCTAGAAGGGGTCAATGGGGAAAAGAGGGGATCTGCAATACTTTCAACAATAAAAAATTTAAAAGTGTTTTTATTGATTTTAGGAGAGGGAGAGAGAAATAGAAACACTGGTTGCCTGCCTCCTGCACACTCCCACCCCCCGACTGGGGATTGAGCCTACAACCCTGGCATGTACCCTGACTGGGAATTGAACTAGCAACCTCTTAGTGCATGGACCATCGCTCAACCAACTGAGCCACACTGGCCATGGCATCTTCTAATCACTCTTGATTCACTTGTTTGAGGTGGGTAAAGCAAGGTTATCTGGAGTTTAAGATTACGGCCACAGATTACATTTGTTTCTGTAATCTATTGATTTGTTTTGTTCTGACATTAAAAATGACATCATTTTTACCCCAGCCCATCCAGTTTATACACTATAATGGGTTATGTGTGAACAAATTAAGGGATCTAGATCTTTATTAATAAAACCATTTTTTAGCAGCAGTTCTGTAAATGGATATCTTACTTATTAAACAAAATGTAATTGGAAAATAAAATACAGTGTCACCCAAATAACAGGTCATGTTACAGATAATCAGTTTGGCTGCAGCTACAAGATTTTTTTTGTTACAATAGTAAATTAAACACTTTAACAACTTTGTTAAACTAATGACAATCCCAATCCTGTATATTTTGTTTAAGTAGATGGACAATAAGATGTTTTCTTTTTTTAAAATTTACATTAGAGTGAACGCAAAATAAATTCACAAAGTTTCTAGTGTTTTCCTGGGAGAATGAGGTTGTAGAAGTCAGAAATGTTACTAGTTGCTTAAAACAACAGAGTTTATGAAGTTTTCCCCTCACAATTTGATATTTCAGGGGTAAGTGGCTACTAGAGTGGGCTCACCGTCTCAACTATGTCATCAGGGACCAGAGATTTCTATCTTTCTGTGCTGTCATGTTTAGCAAATTGGTTTTCATTCTTCTGTTTGTTGAGTCATGGTTGCAAAATGGTTGCAATAGGTCTAGCCATCAGGGAAAAAGAGGAAGGATCAGAATATCTATGATCCTTTATCAGTCCACTTCCACATATGTCTTCTAGAGCAGAATTGTGGCACTCATCCATGTCTAATTGCAGGGAAGATGAGCAAGTGAGGAAGAGGATTGCCATTGTTGATATGGCCAACCAGGACTAATCCTCCAGTACGAGGCAAATGCTGCCTCCAAACAAAATTGGGGTGCCTTTCAGAAAAAGAAGGGGCTGAATAATGGTTCCACTCCAGAGGTTTGGTCAGCAATCTGCTGTTCCCCCCTTCCTCCTCCTATTTTCTCAGAAACAGTCTAGTCAAAGTTACTACCTTACCTATAGCCATTCTTAATGTATACTTAAGGGTGTAGGAATTCAGATGTGGAGAGGTCAGTGAGGACAAGAGTGGCCATGGACTATCTCATGAAAGAATAAAATGGGAGGGCCAGTAGGATTAAGGTAGTGGGGAAAGGAAACAGCATTCCAATAAGGATTGTGCAAGTAAAGTCAGGGAGGTCAGCCAAGCACTTGTCTAATGAGAGAGCATGGAATCACATTCTGAGGAGAAGACCTGAGACTGCTTGCGTTACACACATCTTTTTATTCTGTTTCTTTGACATTTGGGATCTTGCTGACCTGGAGAGACTGTCCCTTCCAGGGCTGGCCAGTTCCTAGAGACAGTAAGTGACTAGCCTGAAAACACATGCAAAGCAACCAATCTAGAGCCTATATCTCGCAACTGCCTCTTTTATTGAGGCCTTACACTTTGGGTCACTATCCACCTGCCCTAATCATACCAGGGCCAAGTATGAAACATGTAGAGACAGTCCTTATACCCAGAGCTGCTGAAAATATTCAAAGTAGCCAATCCCAAGTCTGCTTCCCTTGCCTCACCCATTTCCTTCCATGAAAATCACATCTCCTACTGGGGATGTGCCCACAACCCAGGTACATGCCCTTGACTGGAATCGAACCTGGGACCTTTCAGTCCGCAGGCCGATGCTCTATCCACTGAGCCAAACCGGTTTCGGCTTGCAGTTTTGTTATTCTTACCCACAATGGATTGCTGCCTCCTGCACGCCCCCTACTGGGGATGGAGCCTGCAACCCAGGCATGTAACCTGACTGGGAATTGAATCGAAGACCTCTTGGTCCATGGAACGATGCTCAATCCACTAGGTGACCTGAGCCACAACAGCTGGGCTGTATTTCTTTCTTTCTTTTTTTAAATATATATAGTTTTAAAATATATATTTTTATTGATTTCAGAGAGAAAGAGAGAGGGAAAGAGAGATAGAAACATCAATGATGAGAGAGAATCATTGATTGGCTGCCTCCTACGCGCCACCTACTGGGGATCTAGCCTTCAACCGGATCATGTGCCCTTGTCCGGAACCGAACCTGGGACCCTTCAGTCCGCAGGCCAATGCTCCATCCACTGAACCAAACCAGTTAGGGCACAGCTGGGCTATATTTCTGTTGACATGTTAATATTTTGTTGTTAAAAATTTTAGAAACCCCGCTTTGGAGAATTAACGAACCCCAGTGATTGTTAATATTTTATTGTTGAAACAGAGGACAAATCAAAACTAATAAAACTTGTGGTGATTATCATACTTACTTGCATGATTTTTCTACATAAAAGATCTGCAGTTAAAATGAAAAGAGAGGAAGCTGTGAGGTGACCTGGCCCCTACAAAAGTGGGCCATAGCAGAATTGCCACTGGTGCAGAGTTTCCAGAAATTTCCTCTGGCAAATAGTTGTACTTAAAGGCATGAGTGGGACCATGTAGAGAAGAGGCTTGGAAACCCTGCTGAGAGCAGCAGATGAACAATTGTGGTAACTGTTAACTCTTCAACTTACTTAAGCAAATAGGAGTCAATTAAAGCCAGTTCACCCATCGTTGGTAAATCTAAAGTTTCAGAGCTCTTGTTATTAAAATTCAACTTACTGAGCTAGTCCAAACCATTTTCTTTTCCAAATTATAGGTGGTAAAATATGTGAATGATAGAAAAAGACTCAACTAAATATGGAGACCAAAGACTCCTGCACCCCATTTTCTTACGTGTTTGATAAAAGCCAGAGTGCCTAATAGAATAAGATACTGAGAGAACCAGCGTAGCTGGCAGAGACAAGGAAACAGCCATTTTAATTCATAAAAAGCTTCATGGTAATAGCCTTCATTATTAGGTGCTCATTCTAAAGTCATTTAAGAGGAAAGAGAACATGTTGTTCAGATGTAGTAAAAAAGCAGAGAGGCAAAATCCCTTTAAATGAGGTTCGGAGATTTTGTTTTTTATTAAACCCATTTTGTAAATGGGTTTTCCACCTGATTTAAACTAACCGTTTTGTTCTTCAAAAGTCTGAATGGTTGTTTTGCATTTTACAATACAGTCATTTCTCAGGGCACTGTCTCTGTGATTAGAGGGAGAATTTAGAATCTCTTCTGCTACAGAGAGGTGTGTGTAGAGGAAAGAACACCAAACTGGCAAAGCAGCTTGGCTCTGCCAGGTAGCAAATTAGGTAAATCCGCTGCCTCTAGACTTCACTCTTCTCCTCTGTGATATGATAAGGTTGGACTAGATGGTGTATGCAGTCTCCTCCTGCTCCAGGATTCTGTGATTCCCGTCTCCATGACATGTGGCTGTGTAGTCCAGGAAGGTAATGTGATGGGAGAAGAGGGGCAGCTGCAAACTGCAGGACCGAGGAGTATGCACCCAGGCCGAGGAGCACAGTGACTGCTGAGCTCAAGTCCACAGGTGCTGGCACAGTCCCAGGGCCAGTGGTGCAAAGTCTGATTTTTTTCAAGAGAGGCTGCTCATTTTGCCCTCAGATTTATGCTTCCGTTCCCCCTTCTCTGCTCTAAATTGTAGGTGCTGACTCCTATAGACTGTGGTTCCTGACTCCCATGTCAGCTGGCTTTGCCTGGGTCCTGCCAATGGGAGGCTTTGGTGGGAGATGGGGTGTGGGAAAAATGAGAGAAGCCAAGGTATTGTTTCTAACCCTGCCTCTGCCTTGGATAGGGCTTCCTGCAGCAGAAATATCTCCGCAAGAATGCCTTTTTGTGTCTCTCTTCCCCTATCTCTACCTCCTCCTCTCCTTTCAGTTCTAGATGTCAGACTGCCTTTGATGAAATCTCTCTGAAAAGTTCTGCAGCACAAATTACAGCCCAGAATCAGTCCCATCTTGAGGACAGTGGTTGACTCTACCCTATGTGTTACTCATTGGACAACTACCCAAGCTTCGGAAAACCCATCCTTGCTTCAGCCATATTTAGGCAGATATGATTGTCTTAACCACAGTGCCTGGGGTACAGCATGGTAAGGTCAAGGAGAGACACCAGAAAGTTTTGCAGTTTTGTTATACTCACGACAACCTGGAGAGAACACCACACACCATGCAGGGCCACATGGGAAGCATCCAGTTGGTTATGAGGCAGAGGGAGAGGGGAGCTAGGGGTAAGTGTCTTTATTATGGTTTCTGTGGGATGGAATGGGTGAGGTACAGCAAGCAGGCCTAGGATTGGTTAATTTGAATAATTTCAGTGGACTCTGCTGGCATAGGGGCTGCCCTGCTTGTCTGGTACCTGTTCCTGGGACAATTAGGGTGATTGTATGGTGGCCTGAAGCTTAAGATTCCCATATGGGAGGTGCTTGGGGTATGAAATTAATCTGCTGCCCAAGAAGGGGAGCTGATAAGCTTCTAGCCAGGGCCTCAAAACTGGGTCAAGATAATGCACAAAAAACCATATTATAGTGACCCACACAGAAACTTCTCCAGGAAGACCTTCCTGGGTTGCAGGAAGGTGTTGCCTTTCTAGAGAGTCAGGGAAAGCCACCTGGTTCTCACCTTTGTCAACACTGCCGTGTGATGGTGCCAACACTTCCTGCTCAGCAACGAGAGAGGCTGGGGGCAGCCAATATTTACCGCAGGCAAAGGGCAGGGCCAACAGCAGGTCCATGGCTACACCATGGCTACTTCTATCAGTTCTCACAACCTCACCGAAGTAAGCTGTGCTCTGGACTTGATTGACAGTTTTCCCTGGACTCTAGCATGACATACAAGCACATTCCGCCTAATGATCATTCTTAGAACATTTCCTTGAGAAAGACCTTTGGTATTTCAACACACTCAGAGTTGAAAATGACTAGCTTTGAGGTTATAAAAAAGCATCATATATATTTTTTTCTCCTTTATGTAGATTGGTTCAAAGTTCAGAAGCAGCAAACCATAGACTGTGAACACTAAAAGGAGCCTCATCTTATTGCCTCTTTGGAAACAGGCTCAGAGAAATTAAAGGACTTGCTAAGGTCATGCAGCAAGTTTGGTGACAGAATTAGAACTAGAATCCAGATCCCTATGTTGCCTTGCTAGAGGGTGAATGCTCCTGGAAACCAGTTGTCCCACCCACATAAAACTCAATGCATATCTAGAATTGCACATACAAAGGCTATTAAAGATGAACTTTGTTTGTTAAAGATTATGAGAGAAACCTTTGCCTGCTCAGTTTCTTAATGAGGGCAATGAAAATGGCCTGAACCTAAATCAAACAGCAAATGTGTGCAGAAGACTATGCATGTCTGCTTCTCTGGGTGTTGTCTGCTCAAAGAGAGATGTGTTTGACCCAGCCTGGGTAGCTGGGTGAATAAACCCAACTAAGCACAATGGCAAGTTTAAATGACTGCTCACTCACTGGCTGTGTGTTTAGTGGGTGATGCTCCATTTAATCATCGAATCATCCCCCGGAGATAAAGATGCTGCTTGAAGAGTCCCTGAAAGATAGCACTCTCAGAAGGGCCTCCCTCAAAGAGGAGCCTCGCAGCACCTCTGTGACAACCATGGAATGAAAGCACATTTGCTCACAGTCTGCCCAGGTTCTCTACGAAGAGGGGGATTGGAAATTCATAGTCAGCTTGTTCTTCTAGCTGAAATAATCTATTCTTTTCACCTTCCCAACCTTCCTCAAATACTTGTCAGTGGCATTGAGCATCTATTTGTTAACAGGTTTATCATTTTCAGTGGTTAATAATTATCTCGAAGTGATTAACTGCCAACAGCACCATTCATATTTTACTAGTATAGATAAAGACAAGCTCCTCTTTTGGACAATTTTGATGGCTTACAGAACAGTGCTAAAACTCCTTGGAAAGCCCCAATGATCAGTTATTATTTTCTCATACCTCTTAGGCTTCAGCCAATTAGACTCATTGACTCAGCAATTATGTGTTGGGCCCCCACCATGGACCAGGCACGGTGCTGTGCATCAGGGAGAGAGTGAATCAAATAAGCTCTCTCCTCACCCTCAGGTGCTCACTGTCAAAACTCGCTTTCCCATCCACTCCCTGGGTTTTCCTAACCTTGTGTCTTAGCTCTCCCTGTTCCTTGATTGCAGTGTCCTCCCTCATCCTTTCATCAGAAAAATGACCACTTATCCATTAAGGTCTCTCCTCTGAAGCTGTTCTTAGTCTCCCCTCTCCCCCATATGTTTCTATAGTATTTATCATATTACATTCTGCCTTTCAATCTGTTTTTATAACTCAGATTATTCAAAAACACTCAGTTGTAAACTATTCATGAACAGGAACCATTTATCTCATTCATCTTTTAATCCTTGCTGCCTGGCATGGTGCCTGGCAGCTGTGTAGGATGGATAAAGATTTGCTGGACTGATGGGAGCAATGATCTGGTCGTCTGTCTCCTGATGCTGTGGTTAGGCTCCATATATACATATAGAGTCAAAAGCTATATATATATATTCTCATTGACAGTGGCTTATGTCTCTATCAGGTCCAAGAAAAAATGTTCATTGCCTATGGTGTGGAACTTTCAGAAAAGCTTGAACAGAAGTCAATCTGTGGGAATTTCCCCCATGTTCAAGTGAATCATACGCTGAGAAACATAAGGTTAAGATACACTTGTTTTTTGAGTGTGTTCATTTGTTAAATGTTTATTAGCATTCTATTTACTTGTTCTGATAAGGAATCTTGGTTATTTCCATTTATTTTTTATTTTAAGCTTTCAGCAACTGCTTTGAGGAGAGTGAAAATAATTTACTTTTTCCTAAAGAGTAAAGTGTGTATTGTGTGGAGCATAACCTCTAAAGTGTATTGCTCATATGGCTGCTCAAATGACCTGGTTATTAATGGAAAACATCCTTTTCATTTCAAAAACTGTTGACTGAACTTAATTGATTTTTTGTTGTAGAGCTAGCAAAATGTATTAGTACAAATCATCATGGACTTTATAATTTGAAAAGGTGAGGCATTTATTTCTGTTTCAGTCTTGAACTAAACAAGGATATGTCCTTCTGTAGGATTTTTACTTAAAAAGTTCTTAGTTGCATATTTACTTTCATATATTAATTCAATTATGAATTACATGGGACTTAAAACCAGTCATCTCTATATCTGTCTATTATCTATCTATCTATCTATCTATCTATCTATCTATCATCTATCTATCATCTATCTATCTAATCTACCTGTAATCTATATCCATCCATCCATCCATTTTTTTTCCAGAGAACTGGAGCAGTAGGATGTGTCTTATATTTATTTTTGGCTACAGTGTGTAGTTGGTTTGTTCACTTCTTAATTAATTTTGGTTTTATAGTCTAGGGTTTTGCTAGAGCTCATAGATGAGTTTTCTCCTAGAAAAAAGTAAATTTCTAATCTTTCAGGAATTACAGGAAATGAAAGAAGCCCAAATAAAAATATGGGAAGAAATCTCTGGGATAATTTGATTCTTTCATAAAAGAGGGAAGAGGATGGAGTTTGAATACTAAAGTCTCATTTCTTTGAAACTAATATTGGGAATAAATTATTGAAAGACAGTTATTAAACATTTAGAAAAGGAAACTGTATTCACTAAGATTCTTAAGGGGTTAGGAATGATACATTTTGTTAAAATAATGTGGTTTTTTTCTCTAATTGCTTGAACAGGGATTCTCATCATATTTTGATTATATGCTACTATGCCTTTACTTCTGCCATTCTTTGGAGTTTGTGCCTTTATTTATATTCTTGTCTATTTAAAGTTTATTCATTTATCAAGATGCAACTCAATAGTTTAGCGAATCCTTCTCAAATTCCCCAATCAGTATAAGTACCACTTGTCATAGAATGAGTGGTTTATCTATTTTGCATTCTTTTCATTCTGTGTTATATTTTAGTGTTTGCAAATCTGTTCTGTTTGCTTAATTGAAGACAAAACCTGCCCAGCTATGCCCATGACTCTCTTCTAGGACAGTTGTGAGCTTATACTTATCGGGGTTGCTTTCTCCTAGGGTTCCATCACATCTTCATTTTCTTTCAGCTTCTCCTAATTTTCAGACTGTTGTAAAGATTTATTGCTCCAATCTCCTCTCATCATCTTCTTGGTCACATTCTTCCATCCACCAACCACTCCTCAGGCTCCTTATTGTCATCAACTTCTTAGTTATTTGGTATCTCAGGTCAGATGTCTTGACCTCCAAGCAGTGTTCCCTGAGGAGTAGTGCTCCTAGGCGATCTGTGTCTTGCTTACAGGAGCACCCTGTATGTTGACTGTTGGAGTGCTGGCATTGATTTTACAGCAACTGCCTGGTGTCTAAACTGTCTCCTCCACTGCTCTGGGAGGACAGAGACCACCCCTTTCTCTATGGCTTATTTCCAGCTCCCAGCATAGCGCCTGGTAAATGGTAGTCACTCAACATACATGCACTGCATAAAGCAATGAGTAAAGGAATGAATGGTTGCAGATCTGGATGAGGCTCCCATGGATTCAAAGATCTACGAACCAAGAAGGCAGACGTTCTGGTCTCTAATATACAATAGTGAAGCGCCCTATTACTCTGCAACAAACTCACCCATTCCAGAGGGGAGGAAAAAGGTGGGCCTCCGAGCAATACTGGTTGACTGCACTTTTGAAGTTTCACTGTCAAGTGCTCCTGGATCTCCCACTCTCAGGGTGGAGCTTATTCTTAGATTAGGCTTGGGTTCCGCTCTCTTGGTGTGGCTCCATGTTCATTGTTCTTTATAGTGCCTGGCTTCTCCCTCAGAGATGTCTTTCCTTTGCCATAAACTTCCTGGCCATTTTAAAAAATGGAATTAGAATGTGTGCTTTGAGTAAATTTGTAGCCTTCTTTACACCCAGAGAAAGTTGGGGGCCTACAGACCCTTTCACAGCTTGATGAGGGTCAGTCTGGCCGAGCTCAGGCTGGCAATGCTTCTACCAATACAGCCATTTCTCTGTATTTGTGGGTTTTCTATATATTTGAGTTGTGTTCACTCTATGTGCCGAAGACCACATCAGCACATTTTTTAGATAGGTTTTCTGGGCTTAATTAATCCTATTTTCAGCATAACTGGTTGCTGTGGGAGCATTCCATCCCCTGAGCTTTATAGAAGCATTTTTGGTGCAGCTGAGAAGATACTTTATTATTTTTTTTAGAGGTTTTTCAGAAGGATGTGCAAACAAACTCTTGATTTAAACTTTACCCTGAGGGCATGCCTTATGCAGTGCCCTAGATCTTTGCCCCAGGATTGATCTTAATTTGAGACTCTTGCTGGTTGGAAAGACTGGATATGAGAAACTACTTTATTTTTCAGATCAGCAGGTCCCTGCATTTCTGGGCTATATTTCTTCTTAGTTTTCTTTGCAAAGTTGCTACTTCTCACTTGCTTTCATCTCTCTCTTATAGCATCTGATCATAAACAGCTAAAAGTAACCGGCTGATGCTTTTAACATTCTGTCTAGAGATCTCCTTAGACACGTTCAAAAATTGATTAGATACAGTTTCTATCTTCCACCTTACTGTAGGTGACAGTTTTATGAAGTATTTTATGTCTACATTATTTGGGCCACCATTTCTCTCTCTAGCCTCCTATATGTTTTCTAACCTTTTCTCTAGCTTTATTTACAATTTCTCTCCCATTTTCCCAGCCTCCATTCACCCTGTAGTTCCAAAGCTAATGTCTCATAATTTAGTTTTTTGTTACAGCAGCACCCACTTCTTGGCACCAATTTCTGTATCACTATCTATTGCTGTGTGACAAACAATCCTAAACTCATTGGCTTAAAGTGACAATAATTGGTTAAGTTTTAATAATAAACAGTTCTGATCCATATGGCCAAGGGAATTGATACAGGCAAGGGTGAAGGATGGCCATTAATGCAAACTTCCCCAAAGATTAAGGCATTTCATCTTGGAATTATGGAGAAAACATTTTTATTCATGTGTTGGATAATGGTGTTATTTTCTCTTCACGCATTAAAAAATGCTTTGATTAAAGGGTACTGATTCCTTTCTAAGAAAAAAAATCAAAGGCAGGTTTTAAGTGCAAAAATCAATAAAGAAAGAAAACTGTGGCTTAAAAGTTGTAAATTCAAGTTTGAAGCGACTAAGATTTTTACGAGCTCTTCCTTCAAAGGGTAGAGCACTGAGCAGGGCAGCTCGATGGAGGAAAATCTCTTTATTGGCAAAGTCTCTGTAGGAACCAATATGTTCTCCTTCTGCCAAGGCCCATAAAGGGACCTATAGTTCTTTGAAGTCAATTGAACTAAAACCTTTGGGGGAAATTATTCAATAAGGCAGAGGCTGAGAATGAAGAAACTGGGTATGGTGGGAAAAGATGTAGCCTGATAGGACCTTAAGACCCTACCTGGTTTGGCTCAGTGGATAGAGCGTCTGCCTGCGGAATGAAGGGTCCCGGGTTTGATTCTGGTCAAAGGCGCACACCTGGGTTGTGGGCTCAGTCCTCACTAGGGGACATGCAGGAGGCAGCTGATCAATGATTCTCTCTCATCACTGATGTTTCTATCTCTCTCTTCCTCTCCCTTCTTCTCTGAAATCAATAAAAATATATTTAAAAAAAGAAGACCTGGGACTCTGGAGTACCATGAGTGGAAAAAAGCAAGTTGACAGCTCTTTCCTGTAGTGCTTTGTGAAAAAGAAAGGGTTGGAGTTCATAATGGTAAACAGTTGCAGATAGAACCATGTGGTGAGGAGCTGGGTCTTTTGCCAATTGTCAGCAAGGAAATGACGCCTTCTGCCGACAACCCTATCAGGAAGCCACCTGGAAAGCGAATCTCTCAGATCCAGTCAAGCCTAAAGATGACACAGTCCTGGTTGACGGCTTGACTGCAACCTCATGAGAGACCCTGAGCCAGAAACACCCAGGAAATCCACTCTCAGATCCCCGACTCTCAGAAAATGTGTGAGTTAATAAATGTTTGCTGCTTTAAGCTGCTGAGGTTTCCGGTGATTTGTTACACAGCAGTTGATAACTAATACAGAGAGTGAAGCATTGCCCATGAGAGCTCTTTCTATTCTGAGCCTGTAAGAAGCATAAGCTATACTTCCTACTCCATCCATTGGCTCGAGCTGACTCACATGATCACACTTACCAACCTGAGAGAGAGGCTGGGGAATATGGTCTAGTTGAGTGCCCACGAGGAAAGGAAACATTGGATGAAGAGTTGTCCAGTCTCTGCCATATTCAGTGAATTTATTTTGGGAAGGTTTGGACTACAAGGAGCTGGTGCTTGTTTAACCACATTCAGACAAAATTCTTAGAGGAAATAAGAAAGCCTTTGAAATATTAGCATTTAATCTTAGTCCTTCTTCTGGAGTGATGCCAAATATCTCTGGAGTTACTCAGGAAAATATTAAGAGGCTTTGCTGTGTCAGATTTACTATTGCTATGATAATAATGATGATAATAATAATAATAATAATAATAACAACAACAACAACAACAGTAGCAGCAACAACAGTGATACTACAACCAACAACTAACATTATCAAACACCCAGGCCTTGTAGGAAGCATTTTATTAATCATCACAAGAATAGAATGAAGTGGGTACAATGATCTCAATTTTACAAATGGGGAAAATGAGGCAAGAGAGCCCTAGGCAACATGCTCAAAGTCTCATCAACATCCGTGCAAGGCACAGATCCAGCTGTTTAAGTTTGTATTCCTCCAAGAGCTTAGAAACTTGACCTCTAATCAGGATCCCAGGGCTGTGAAGGGAGGGACTGCATTCTGCCAAGAGTCTTTTCAGCAGATGGTGTGGCAAGAGCCCTGACATGCCTCCCAGTGCCTGGCGTGCTCTCCTGCATTGGGGAATAGCATGAGGACACTGGAGGCTTCAAATACAGCTAGCGTCCTGAAAGCGGGTATGAAGACATCATCTAAGTGAATAAAACTTCAACTTGGCCAAGTTCACATTTTTTTCCATTAGCACAGCCTAAGTTAGATATATGTGAGCCTCTATTTCTTCTTCTATATACCAGGAATAAAAATACCTGCTATAAGGGCATGTTGTAGGGCTTGAAGGACCTGATTTTTGTGGAAACATCTGGAATATGAAAATATTTTTATTACATTTATTGGGGTGACATTACTTTAAAAAATAGGTTTCAAGTGTACAATTTTATAGTTCATCATCTGTACATTGTGTTGTGTGTTTACCACCCAAAGTCAAATCGTGTCTGTCACCATATATTTGTCTCCCTTTACCCCCTTATTAACTCCCTCCTTCCCTCTGATAACCACCATAGTGTTGTCTGTGTCTGTGGGTTTTTGTTTGTTTGTTTGTCTTATTTCTTGCTTTCAGTTTTATATCCCACATATGAATGAAATTATATGGTTATTGAATTTCTACATCTGGCATGATTTTGGGCAACTTTTGTGAGTACTTCTATCACTAATGCCATAGTTTTGTGGAGACTAGAGGCCATACTTATTTAATATTATGTCCCTAGTGCCTAGTAGAGTGTCCAGCACAAGTGACTGCACAATACATTTTTGTCGATAAAACCATTTATTCTCCATTCTGCCTGAGAATGGGGAGCTCAGTCCAAGATGTGCGGTCTAACAATCATCTCTTCCCTTTGGGTGCTGCTCAGAGTTCACAAAGTGCTTTCACACACAGTATCTCATGCCAGCCCCCACCAGGACATTGCCACTGCCCACTCTTGGAGCAGTGGGAGGCAACCCTTATTAAAGCACTTTGTCCAGTTCAGGATTGAAGAAAACCTTACAAACTCAGAGAGTGCCCAGAGGAGAGCAATAAAAATTGATTAAACAGAACTTCTGAAGAAAGGTTAAGAGAATTGAGATTATTTTAGCTAGAGCTGCTGGTGGGGGAATAATAAATTTTCAAGAAATAAAAGACTATTTTAGAAAAGTTTGTGGTTACAGTGGGCTATTCCACTGAGGACAGCAGAAAAGGAATTTTGATGACTTTTCTGTTTGATATTAACAAGCAACCTCTCTTACCCTCTCCACCAATGGGATTGTAACAATCACTTGCTCTCTGAAAAATTTTTTATTGCATTAGGACATCCTCTCAAGAGCTTTGTGGGTCTTAAATACTGTGAAGTCTCTGTGCCAAGGCCGAGAAGAGACATTTTAACTAAAAGGTTAGATTATATTTATCCCCTGACTTCGCACTTCCCAGAGAGAAGACAATGAACCCAATTAACTAGGGGCCCCAAAGACAGTTATAGGCCCTACACCTCCCTTCTTTGAAAACTATATTTTTATTGATGTCAGAGAGGAAGGGAGAGGGAGAGGGAGAGAGAAGCATCCATGAGAGAGAACCAGAGATCGGCCGCCTCCTGCACGCCCCCCACTGGGGATGGAGCCCACCACCCGGGCCTGTGCCCTGACCTCCTGGTTCCTCCCTTCTTTGTTGACCTCCCATGACTTCTCAGGGCTAACTCTTATAAATCTACTACATTTCGTAATGTGCCAGAATAACATACTGGTTTTACTCTTGTTCAATTATCCTCTAGTATTTAAGGACAGAGGAAAGTTTCCTAGGAGAACAGGAATCTGGAAATGGGTATTAGCACTACCACTAGGATTATGCTATTCCTTGTCCAAGCCATGAAGTTAACTTGTATTAATTTTACACAACATATATGCCAGGTGCTGTTTTAAGCACTGAGAATTCAATGGTGAATTGCATATATTGGTCCTTTCCCACATAGGATCTAAACACAGGCCAGTGGGGGATATAGACAAATAAAGAGACAAGTTTAATATAGTCAGACATGTGCTATGAGACCATATAAGAAACCAACCTAATGCAGAGTTAGGGGGTCAGCGGGAGCTTTTTGTTGAATATGATGCCTAAGTGATCCATGAAAAGTGAGTATGCATTATCAATTCTTCTGTCATTCATTTCTTCTTTGGCTACATTGTCAGTCCAGATATTTCTTATTTTGGAAATAGACATTATTACCTAATCCATTATTATACCTCTTCCACCATTTATTATTATTTCATTTTATTTTCAAATTATTATCGTCATGAGTCAACCATCACCTGCGTGGTTTAGAGATGAAGAAGGTCTCCAGGTATAGTTAACCCAGGTTAAACTAATGCCAAGAATCATATGCCAAGAGCCAATGCTCTCTCTTGAAGCACTGTATTGGTAAAACATCCTGGCAGCCCACAAGTTAATGTACTTCTGATCATGAGGTTCAAATAGAAAAGAATGTACACTCACTTGATTAGAGAGCAGCAACAGTCCATACAGGGAGCCCAGGGCACTTCTACCTCATTGGTGAACTATTATGGTTTTCATTAATTTTTTTGTTTAATAACCTGAATGAGGCCCCAGTGTAATGACATTACATTTTGAAATTAAATTTGAGTTACTCAAAGTTAATTAATTACAATTAGCTTTGTAGCAGCTATACAAAGGGGCGAGTTCCCTGCTCAGTGTGGTTTCTCCCTCCTTGCTATAATACCCACACACAGGGGCTGGCCTTCAGTGGCTCCACATGTATAGCTGACAGATCCAGGGCTAGGCACCTGGGCCAAGCTGGACCAATTCCATATCATGTCAGCGATCTTTGAGTTGGGATAGGAAAGAATGTAAATCAGTGTCTTGGTGGTAGTAGCCACTGCAGAATAGAAGTCTTGGGCACTCGTAGTGACCACGTGTCTTTCCCTGGCCTGCATGAGAAGGATGTAAAGAGATCCAGGCAGAATGGGAGAGAGAATGAACATTTTAAATTTATTCAAAGTTATAATCTAAAATCTCAGTGAAATCTACCACCTGTATTGCAAGGGGACTGAGGGTTCTGAACAGAAAGAAACAAAGGCTGAGAAAGATTGCACTGGATAATAGAGTG
This sequence comes from Myotis nattereri, assembly GCF_964212035.1. Classification (NCBI taxonomy): domain Eukaryota; kingdom Metazoa; phylum Chordata; class Mammalia; order Chiroptera; family Vespertilionidae; genus Myotis; species Myotis nattereri. The sequence continues at coordinate 35,624,067 of NC_138088.1, forward strand.
GCCCGAACTGGGTGAGTGTGCAGAAGGTTTGGTCCAGTAGATCATGGACAGACCACATTTTGTTGAGAAAGATTTCAGAGCTGGTTAAAGAGTATGGCGTATTTGTCCTTGGTTCCCATTGTTCCCAAGATCCAGTTATTTTTGTGACTATCCTGCAGTTTGACTATGTGAGATAGGTTATTATTCTTTTAATACATTCCTTGTGCTTAAGCTACATGAAGGTGGCATTTTGTCTCCTACAACTATGAGTCCTGGTGAAGACAGGCCTGCGGTATAGGTAGTTAGACACCTGCTAACTAGCCACCCAGTGGTAGACAGTCAAGGGACAGAGCATAAGGCTCTCTGGCCTGCCACTTTATGAGCTTGCCAGCAGGAAATCTTTGGGGACAGAGAGAGTCTGAGGAGGCCACACATTTGGCTCAGCTAACGAGGTTCTATTGCAACCTCGATGCCAGGATGCACACTGCCAGACTGTCAGCCCATCAGCTCTGTAGCTGTTTCTAGGGGCTCTTAGTAGGAGGCAGGACTGTGTGGTAGTTACCTACCCAGGTTCTGGAGCCTGGCAGAATGAGCTTGGGATTCCAGCTCTGATGTCTATGGGCAACCTTGTGACTTGTGTTAATTACTTACTCCCCTCAGTCTTGGCTTTCTCATCCAGGAGGAATGGAAGCCTCACTGGGTATTGTCAGGAATAAGGAAGATTTTACATCTAGAGTACTGGGCAGAGAAAATGGTCCATAATAACTGCTCAGTAAATATTAGCAACTATTTTATTATAAGCCAGGTCTACAAATAGGAAGGAAATGTGCTTGTCCACTCAACTGGTACAACAAGAAAATGGATAGAGTCAACTTTTAAGATTCATAGAGTTACTTTAATCCTAGAAGAATGCATAGGCAGCACTTTAGTGCCCGAGAAGAGACCTGAACTGGATAAGGGCAAATTATGATCACATTGCTGCTTATGAAATAATTGAATAGCCTTGCTCTCCTCCTTTTTCCTTGGAAAAATTGCAGCAAAAAGCTTTCTAAAATCACAACCTTGCTCTATTATGTTTCACTTTATGCTGGAGTCCCGCAGACCCTCTTCAGGGGGTTTAATTACCCAAACTATCCAAAGAAACTAATTATAATAACCCAAGATTGCCCTGAAGTTGCATTTATGCTCAACAAAAAAGGTCATAAAATCTTTCCTGCTCATAGCTCCTGTTTAGGTTTTCACAGTTTGAGGTAAAGATTGCTGATCTTAAGAAGCGTTTAAGGTCAACCAAATTTCTTTCTGGTATTTAAAAAGAAATTTATTTATTAAATTGATTGGGGTGACATTGGTCAACATGAACATATAGGTTTTAGGTGTGGGTTTCTATGTTAGAAGATCTGTATATTGTACTGTGTGCCCACCACCCAAAGTCAAGTCTTCTCCCATTACCATATATTAGGCCCCCTTCCCCTCCTGGCCCCTTCCCTCCAGCAATCACCATACTGCTGTTTGTGTCCACGAGTTTCAGTTTTACGTCCCACATATGAGTGAAATCATATGGTTCTTAGCTGTTTCTGACTGGCTTATTTCACTTAGCATAATGTTCTCAAGGTCCATCCATGTTGTTGCAAATGGTACTATTTCATCCTTTCTTATGGCTGAGTAGTATTCCATTGTGTATATGTACCACATCTTCTTTATCCAGTCCTCTATCACGGAACACTGGTTGTTTCCATGAATTTCTGGTGTTTTTTATTTTATTTCTCTACTCTGAAGCCTCTCTGTCCCCTGCACCCCCAATATTCCCCAATTCCTGCTCCCCTTCCAAGTTAATGAGAGTTTTGAAAAATGTAACTGTTGAGAGCAGCTTTTGAGTTAGACATCTTTGAACTTCAATCCTATCTCTAATGTGGTGATAAAAACACTTACTTCCCCTTATGAGTATGAAATACATGCTCAATAAATGAGAATTGATAATAATTGTGATTATTGAAAGCAATTTCTTTTATTAAAACACCAAAGTAATGATCCTTGAAATGTAGTCATCAGAATTACCTGGAGTTCTTACTAAAAATGCAAACTTCTGGGTCTCATTCCAAAGTTATTGACCTCTGGGGGGTGGGACCCAGGAATCTGCACTTTTTCACAAGCCCAGATTATTCCTACACACATTAAATTCCAAGTCAATGAAATTGAAGATGATGGGGGTGCAGTGTGTTACCTTTCTCAGTGGTATTCATTATTTTGACCTGACTTCTGACAGTGAAGTGAGAGAATTTGGGACTATGTCTCAGGCATTGATAAGCTGGAGTACAAAGGCTTTTATGAACTCCAAGGACATCTAGTACCCTGAGATCACAGTGAGTCCACATCTAAGGCTGACTCCAAAGGAAAGTCTGCTTTTGCTGTTTTGGGGAATGAGTAGATTTTCATGTGAGTATAAAATGAAGAGCCCAGGTGGATGTTTTTGGGCCATAGGTAAACAGAAGATGGTGCTGCATTTTGCTTTGGTCAAGAGAGGTCTCAGGGAGTAAATCTCCCACATTTACAGGCTGCTGACTCAAGGCACTGTCAGGTTGCATCTGCACAGAGCTGATGGAATCCTGCTGGGACTGGTCCATGCAGCAGTGGCTGAAATAAGAGGTGGGGTCAAGCTAGCTGACGTGATGCACCAGGGCTGATAAACGCCTCTCCTATATAACCATCACAGCAAAGCTGATCAGGGTGGTTCCCCACTGCTAGGTATCTACCACTGCACTCCAAAGTTAGTTCTGTTGAAAGATTCCAGTTTCCAAGAGAGTCATTAAAAGAATCAATAACACTTGGTGAATGACTCCTCATCTATAATCTAGAGTTGGCGGCTACTGAGTAGCTGGTAAGTCTTTTGACAGAAAATTCTATCTATGAACAGAAAGGGAGATGTGAATTAATTTGTTTCTCTCGAAGGAAAGCCATGTGTTGAATATACTGGCCCAATTACTTGTGAAGCATTGTATCATCAAATTTGAGAAGCTATTTGGCATTGACTTTCACTTTAATATTTTCTCTGCCTTTTCAGAAGTTCTCCATTGAAATAACTGTAATTTTCAGACAAGCTCCATTCAACTATTTGTTGAGGATTTCCTCACTTTTTTTTTTTTTAAAGACTGCCATTCTATATTTTCATGCACCACAAAGTTTGAGCAAATCTTTTAACCTGTCTAGGCTTTGGCATATTTTTATGTTAAATTTAGGTTAGTTCAGTGGTTCTTACACACCAGTGGACATCAGAGTCTCCTAAAAGAGATTGTTAAAACAGATTGTTGGCTGTACCCACAGGGTTTCCTATTCAGGGGGTCTGGGATGGGGCTGAGAATTTGTAAGTCTAATAAGTTCTCAGGTGATGTTGCTGCTGACACTCTGACAACCCCTGGGCTACACAAATGGACCCTAACTCTGATGACCAGAACCACCTAGGGGAACTTCAGACTAATAGGGATGCCTAAAGTCCATCCCTGTGTGCATTGGTATCTCTGGGAGCCTGGGCTAGGTGGGTAAGACACCCAGGGGGAAAAATTAAAGAGGTACTCACTTTTAGGGTTGTGCAAGCATGGACCCTGAGAGTGAGTGCCTCCTTAAATTTTGCATCCTCAGAACTCACTCATCTCTCCCTAGGCTTGAAAATCAGAGTTTATTAATATATATGGATTCAGGATATATTATTAAGGTTCTGCAGAGAAACAGAACCAATAAGAATATCTATCTATATCTATTGATACATATATAGATCAATAATTGACTTGAACAACATGGGTTTGAACTGTATGGGCCCACTTAATGTGGATTTTTTTTCAATAAATACAATAAATGTATTTTCTTTTGTGATTTTCTTTTTTTTTCTTTTTGTAGTCTTTTTTTAAAAATAAATCTTTATTGTTCAGATTATTACAGTTGTTCCTCTTTTTTCCCCCCCTTAGCTCCCCTCCACCCAGTTCCCACCCCACCCTCTACCCTTACCCCCACCACTGTCCTCATCCATAGGTGTACGATTTTTGTCCAGTCTCTTCCCTCACCCCTCACACCCCTTCCCCCCTGAGAATTGTCAGTCCACTCCCTTTCTATGCCCTACCCCTGATTCTATTATATTCACCAGTTTACTCTGTTCATTAAATTTTTTATTCACTTGATTTTTAGATTCACTTGTTGATAGATATATATATTTGTTGTTCATAATTTTTATCTTTATCTTTTTTTTCTTCTTCGTCTTCTTAAAGAATACCTTTCAGCATTTCATATAATACTGGTTTGGTGGTGATTAACTCCTTTAGCTTTTTCTTATCTGTGAAGCTCTTTATCTGACCTCAATTCTGAATGAAAGCTTTGCTGGGTAAAATAATCTTGGTTGTAGGTTCTTGCTATTCACCACTTTGAATATTTCTTGCCACTCCCTTCTGGCCTGCATAGTTTCTGTTGAGAAATCAGCTGACAAACGTATGGGTACTCCCTTGTAGGTAACTAACTATTTTTTTCTTGCTGCTTTTAGGATTCTCTCTTTGTCTTTTGCTCTTGGCATTTTAATTATGATGTGTCTTGGTGTGGTCCTCTTTGGATTCCTTTTGTTTGGGGTTCTCTGCGCTTCCTGGACTTGTAAGTCTATTTCATTCACCAGGTAGGAGAAGTTTTCTGTCATTATTTCTTCAAATAGGTTTTCAATATCTTGTTCTCTCTCTTCTTCTGGCACCCCTATAATTCAGATGTTGGTATGCTTGAAGTTGTCCCAGAGGCTCCTTACACTATCTTCATATTTTTGGAATCTCTTTTCTTTTTGCTTTTCTGGTTGGGTGTCTTTTGCTTCTTCGTATTTCACATCTTTGACTTGATTCTTGCGATCCTCTAGTCTGTTGTTGGATCTCTGTAGATTATTCTTTATTTCAGTCAGTGTATGCTTAATTTCTAGTTGGTCCTTTTTCATATCCTCGAGGGTCTCACTAAATTTAACAGTGTTTTCTAGAAAATTCTTGAAAAACCTAATAACCATGGTTTTGAACTCTATATCCAATAGTTTGCTTTCCTCCATTTCTGTCATTTGTGACCTGTTAGTTTGTCTCTGCATTTTGGAGACAAACTCTTCCCTGTGTTGATAGAGTGGCTTTGTGTGCTAGGTGTCCTATAGGGCCCAGTGGCTCAGCCTCCCCAATTACCTGAGGTGGACATTCTTGGTGCACCCCTTTGTGGGCTGTGTGCACAGTCTTATTGTAGTTAAGCCTTGATTGCTGTTGGTATCACTGGGAGGAATTGACCTCCAGGCCAATTGGCTATGAGAATCAGCTGTGTCTACGATGGGAGAACTTCTGTGCTGGAGACACCCTTATGGGGCAAGACTTGCTTCAGTGGGGCTTTGGTGCTCACTGAGTCTGTCCCCTGAGTGTGTCCCTTATGGATCTGAGGAGTTGTAATCTGGATGGTCCCACTCTGACCACTGGGTACACTGGCTCTTGGATCTCTGAGGAGGTGCTAATTTAGCCTTTGCCTGAGGCTACCCAGCAGGAGCTATGGAAAGATCTGCAGATTTTTCTTCCTTTTTCAGGGTTTGGAGGTGCCCAGATGAGGCCCAGCTGTGAAGCAATGCAAGCTGCTGTGGGGCCTTGGGCTTCTTTTGGAAGTTCTGGGTCTCTCTGACCCAGCTGCAGTTTGTTAGGTAATTGTAGATTGCAGAGAGCCAGGTCATTCATATGCAAAAGCCTCTGCACACAGCTTGAGTGGGGCGAGGTCTCAGGGAGTCAACAGGGTGGAGCAAACAACTATGGCTGCTTCTCAGTCCTACCCTAAGAGGCTCCAGGTCTCAGTGTCCCGGTAATTGTGGCAAGCACCTCTGAGAGAAAGGCACCCTTGAGTTCTGCCCAATGTGAGATAGTCCAGTTTCTCCCCGTATGAGTTTGGGTCCCCAGAGACTTGCCCAGAACTGGAGTTCAGAGCAGTTGGGAGCGTGTGTCTCCCTCCTGATTGAAAAAGACAATCGCGCCCTCAGTTGCCAGCCCTTTCCATGTGCACGCCTTCGTACCTCTGCACTTTACTTCCTCCCCACCTCCTCTGAGTCTCAGTGTGCTTTTCTCATTCCTTCTATTTGTAGAATTTCCACTCAGCCAGCCTTCCTGTGGTTCTGGATGATGTTCGTTTTGTCTTTTAGTTTTATTTTTGAAGTGGTTGTGCGAGGCAGCAATTTCAGGTGTTTACCTATGCTGCCATCTTGGTTTCTCCCTGTGATTTTCTTAACATTTCCCTGTCTCTAGCTTATACTTTACTGTAAGAATATAGTATATAATACATACACTGAGTGGCCAGATTATTATGACTGGCCAGATTATTATGACCACCCCATCAGTACTTCATTGACAGTCCCAAAAATATTGAATATTGAACACTTCCTAAGCAAATACTTTCAAGGTTTTATTATCATTATTATTTGCATAACTAATTCACTTCATTGTACTGATGGGGTGGTCATAATAATCTGGCCAGTCATAATAATCTGGTCACTCAGTGTATAACAAGGAAGTTTCTGGAAAAGACAGTGTATTGCAGGCAGGTTTTTTTTTTAATGTTTTTAAAATTTTTATTGATTTCAGAGAGAAAGGGAGAGGGAGAGAGAGATAGAAACAGCAATGACGAGAGAGAATCATTGATCGGCTGCCTCCTGCACACTCCACACTGGGGATTCAGCCCATAGCCCAGGCATGTGCCCTTGACCAGAACTGAACCAGGGACTCTTCAGTCTGCAGGCCGACACTCCATCCACCGAGCCAAACCGGTGAGGGCTGCCGGCAGTTTTTAATACCATTCCTCATGAAACCAAAGGTGGTGTCCAGGAAAATAAATCTGCTGATGACATGCTCTTCTGGTGGTGTTCTTGGAAGTTTTCATTGTTTCCTGGTGAATCTCTGCCAAAATATTTAACCCATAACCTGGGGACTGTAGCAAGGAGGGTGGAGGGAGAGATAAGACATAATTGCTTTCGGTGAATTTTGCTTTCTTGAAAAGATTTCAGGCTTTGCAAAATTGTTTGCTATTTTTGAATGTTCTCATTTTAATGAGAAGCAGACCTGCCATCATGTAATGGTTGAGTTGGTATGATAATTGCATTACAATAAATAGCTGAGGTGCTCGACCTATGACCCACTGTTCTCTTCCAGCAGGGAACTCTGTAATAGCAACAGATTTAAAAGGGCTGGTATTCCTTTGGACATTTTTTTCTGGCTGTAAATAAGGAAAAGTCTATCTTAAGGGCCTTGTGTTGGGTTTGAGTAATTTTGTGTATTTGCTAAGATGAGGAGTGTTATTATCCGGAGAAAATTATTCTCACACAATTTAGACAGCAATGATATAGAAGATAGTTGGAAAAATCAAACCTTTTGTTTTTCAAGCAAGAAATTAAAGCATCGGTATTACTAGGAGGAAAATGGACTGCAAATAGCAATTTTTAAGAACATAGATATCTTTAGAATATGGCAGAAAAATACTGGTATCTTCAGATTTATGTATTAGATGTATGAAGGCATGTTTCATAAATATTTCCCTCCTAATTCCATACTTAACTTAAGGTGTAAGTTTATAGGGGGAAAATAAGCTGTTTGTAGTACCAAGTTTATTCGCATTGAAATCTTCAAGTTTCAGGAATGGTACAAAATGGAATGAGAAAGTTATAGTCTAGCTGCTCCCTTAACTAGCTTATGATTATGGAGGGGTCAGAGGGGTTGTGTCAGTGTATGTATGGTGTATATGTGTGTGTTTGTGTGTATATGTCCATGTGGTAATGATGTGTCTAATGGTCACGACATTGTTACACTTGGCAATCAGAGCAAGAGGGCTGGCTAGATGCCAGCTGGGGCCTCACAACATGGCATTTAGCTTGGTGAAATCACTAAAGTCCTAAGGATTGGCTCTCAGTATTTCAGTATCAAAAATGGATTCCTCGGTGTCCCAGAGTTAAGTGGATTCAGTGATGCTGACTCAGTTTCACAAACTTACAAAAGCTTAATGTATAAATCCAGAATGCCAATTGGTTACTCCACATGGGAATTATAGCCCTCACTGGACAAACTGTCACCTGATCAGAGTAGTCTTTCCTTGTAGTCCTACCTAAGCAGAGGTTTGCTTGGAGTCATGGAATCAGAATCAGGTTGTTTAATTATCTGATTTCAAAATATAAGGGCATCATACCTAATTAGCGGTAGCTTCCATTTCCTAAATGAAAGGTAATAGAACCCATCCTTGTGCCACAATGGGACATTCTTTCTGGACATTGTTGAGACCAGCAGTGCCCATGGTGGCCTGATACTTTTACTTGTACATTTCCATGGGTGACTGAAGACCCTCCATTCCTTTTTGGATTGGCACATCCTTTTTTAAAATAGAACCTCTTCTTTGAAAGACGGTGAGTTAACAAAATTGGCTAAACTAAAAAAATGTTAAAAGTGATGCACACATACTTACATTTTAAAAAATGACAGTTATTTTTGCTCATCAGTTTATCTTGGTCATTAGATTCCACATATGAGTGAGATCATGTGATAGACCCAGAGACATAGAAACATCGAAACAGACTTTCAAACCTCAGAGGGAAGGCATTAGAGGGTGGAGTCGGGGGAGGGGAAGAGATCAACCAATGAACTCACATGTGTATATGCATAACCCAAGGACACAGACAGTGGGTGGTGAAGGCTTGAGGGGGGAGGGGACTGGGAGAAGGCAACGGGGAAAAAAGGGACATAAGTAATACTTTCAACAATAAAGATTTATTTTTTAAAAATGACAGCTATCAGCCAAAACCGGTTTGGCTCAGTGGATGGAGCGTCGGCTTGCGGACTGAAAGGTCCCAGGTTCGATTCCGGTCAAGGGCATGTACCTGGGTTGCGGGCACCTCCCCAGTAGGAGATGTGCAGGAGGCAGCTGATCGATGTTTCTCTCCCATCGATGTTTCTAACTCTCTATCTCTCTCCCTTCCTCTCTGTGAAAGATCAATAAAATATATTTAAAAAAAAAATGACAGCTATCAATGTAAATTTATCCACTAACCTTTTGATGTAGGGCCATCAAGTCATATTTGCTCTGTTAGTCGGCTTGCATAAATGAAGCCCAGTATGTTTTGACTCTAATATGCTTAAACTCAACCTGTTGTATTAGAGTAGCTAGGCACCCAAAAGTGAGCATTCAGCATGCTGAGGTATGGTCAGCTACATCGCAGACAGCATTTGGGATCTTGGTTAGTCCAGGGAGCTTCTACTGTATATTAATTGTTCACTTCATTTACAAGTTAGATCTTGCTTGCCCAGGAGTCATTCCGTCTCTGGCTTTGCATTTCTCTTTATTGGTTCATTATGTGCTAGTGAGCAATTAGAGAACAAGCTCATTTCCCTTCATCAGCAGCATGTGCCTCCAGAGATTAGTCCCCCCCCCCCCTTTCTAGTAAGAGAGGTGCCAGAAAAATCATTTTGGAATCACTCAAAGCAACCACACTCGATGCCACACATCATCACAAGGAAGATGTGACTGCGCTGGATCTTCGGGGAGCTTCCATGGGGCCATTGCAGGCGGGATAGCCCCATTATTCGGGGAAATGGAGTACAGTCAGATCCTTTGTGTTGAAAATGAAAAGTTACCTGCCTTCTTGGGTTTCCATGAGGGTAGTAGAAGGCTTTGGTTCCAGGTTTATGAAGTGGTGGTGCTAGAGCCAGTCCTGGCACAGTATTCCTTGCGTGGGCTGGTGCTCTGAATGGGGATGGTTATGTAAAATGGAAAAGCTGGGCTGTAAAAATGTGGGATCCCAAGCGTGGGCTACTCTGGACTAAGTGTAGCATGGAGAGATGGGGGTCTTCATCCCTGTGAGGTGAGGGGTTGGTAGTGGTGAGGATGGGACTCCAGTGATTAATTGGAAAAGGAAAAGTGAGGCGACTGCCATTCTACATTGTTTGTGGAGTTGCTTGTATCAGTCATCTAGAGCAGTGCATTACTCTTGAATTATTTAGGTAAAACTCTTTCTCTTTCTCCTTGTACTTCTGGCAGGGGCATTTAAAATGGTCCTGAATGTGGTAGAGTGCAGAGGTGAAGAGCCTGAGCTCAGGACCACAGGGTCTACAGTGAATCCTTGAGCAAATTGCTTGTCTTCTTTGTGTGCCTCTTTCCTCCTAAAATAATGTCTTGATTATTAAAGTTGCTGTGTGATGAAATGAGATGCTATAAGTGAGATGCTCAAACTACGGCCTGCAGGCCACATGCAAATACAAATATTGTATTTGTTCCCATTTTGTTTTTTTACTTCAAAATAAGGTATGTGCAGGGTGCATAGGAATTTGTTCATAGTTTTTTTTTAAACTATAGTCCGGCCCTCCAACCCTCTGAGGGACAGTGAACTGGCCCCCTGTTTAAAAAGTTTGAGGACCCCTACTATAAGTAAAGTGTATAACTATTCCCTGACTCATATTTAGTAATCTGTACACATTTTAATGATTAATTTAATATCCTTTTGCTGTATATTTTTTATTTCATTTATCTCGTTTTTATTTCGTTGTTTTTTTTTTTCTTCTCTCTGTGAAGGTCTGCCCACCCATTTCTTCTTTCCTGTATGTAAGAGTATACTCTTGTGCTGGTCTTGGAAGGTATACATATGTCATATTTTGAATGACCTATCCCTGGCCAGATCCTTCCTTTTGAGCTCAGGTTTGGCTGCTTGTTGGGATCTCTTCCTGCATATCCCACAGACACCACAAATACAATAATTTTAAAACCAAACTCAGACTCTTTCTTGCCTAACTTTCTTCTAGAATCACCATGCCCCAATTTTCCAAGGCAGAAATATTGAATCTTCTTACTCTTCTCTCACTCCTTGTATGCAATTGTTCATCAAATTCCTACGAATTCTACGTTTTGCTTCGCCTCAGTTCCTCTCATTCTCTCGTAATCCCATTTCTGTAGCGTAGGCTTAGGCTCTCATTATTTCTTTGCTAAAGAAATAATGATTTTCAATGATCTAACAACTCATTTCCCAGGTCCCACCACTGTCTTCTCCAATTAGGCTGACATATAATTTGTCAACCAAACTGGGACACTTTTGAGAGTGAAACAGAGGTGTTATTAAACATTACACTCAGAAAGCAGGCATCAACAATGATTGTCCCAGGCAAATGAGGACATATGGACACCACTCTAATTTATTCTGCACAGCTGTCAGAACATGCTTTCTAAAACACTTGTCTGACTTGTCACTTGTTCTTCCATATAGTGTGTCTACTAAGGGGCAAGTGTGTACTGTCCTAATGAATGGAGCATTTGCTCTACTTGGCTGGGGTTCTTGTTATAAATCAATCAATTAACTGTCTGCATTACTTACATTTTTGGGGTAAATTTGAGCAAGTAGAAGTCTTTCCAGGGTTGGATCACCTTTGAGTATTATTAAAAAAGCAAGCTTTGGGATTTGCCAAACTTGGAATGTGCTGATGTGATGTAGCCATTACCCAAGATGATTCTGCCCCACCCAGCAGTGGCACCTCTCAGCTGTCATCCTGTCATCTCTCAACTTCTGTGTGACCAGTGGTTGAATAAATCAATGAGAGAACAGCTTAACAAATGAGAGAACCAGGCACAAAGTGGTCAGTGATCCTCACTAAATATATTGGCATTTTCCACATTAGCTTTCTGCTTTTCAGGCAAAGTAACAAAATAAAATATTCTTTCCTGATAAAAGACATTAACAAACATTTAATATATTTTAATGCAATTTACTTTGTATTCATTGAAGGAGTCCTTTCTGACAACCTCTCTGTGGAAATCAGCTATTCTTTCGATTGATATTTGTAATCTTTCCTAACTATAAAAATTTCATTATAGTAGAAATCTATTGCAAAAAATAGGAAAATACAGAATAACAAAAGGAAAAAATTACCTATCTTTCTACCTTGTACTTAAAATTATATTTTGTGTACATTCTTCAGATGTGTTCTATATTAATATTATAAAAATACTCATATAACAAAAATAAGGACATACTAAGCATGCTGAAGTGTAACTTTCCTTTTTAGCTTAGTAAGAAAAAATGCCGTTGACATCAATAAGTGTGTCTCTGTATCCTTACTTAAAAAGGCTGCACTGTATTCATCGTATGATTGCTTCATACTTTATTTAAAATCCTTTATTTTTTGACAGGAAATTTTTAACTTTGTTGCCATATTTAAGACAATGTTCCCTGGATATCCTTGAATATTTTTCCCATTTTGATTATTTCTTTTCTTAAATTATTATTTTTTTAGGATTAATTTTAATGAGAATGTGGTGAACAACTTTTAGATTTCTGTGCTCTCTGGCCAACTCGATAAGCTTGATATTTGTGTGTATTTTTGAGCCTCATAGCTAGAGCTTCCCTGATGGACCTCAATTTCTTTGAGAAAATAAGTTTTAAACTCAAAGGAATGCATTAAAAAAAACTTCATTCCAACCCATTGGCTATGATTGTGCAGGCAAGCTAAAATGGGATATGATCTGAGGAATTTGTTCACGGAAAAATTCAAGTACAATATACATTTTTTTCTCAAAAGTACTTTTGTTATGGTTTTCTCTTCCACTCAGGGTCATTGGGGAAAAAACCATGGCTTCACTTCCTTTCTATAGATTATCTAGTTTATGTGGATTCAAGATAATAATTAAACATTTCCAGGGAAGACATTAACAAACATTTAATGTATTTCTAATTTTGAGTAGATAGCTACCCAATTTAAACATTTTGAATTAACCAGGAAAAAAGGATCAGGTTGTGATATATAATTGACTTTGGTGTTTTATTCTTCAAAGTTCTTTTACAGAATTTGGTATTTTTCTGGACCTACTGAAAGTAAAGTTTTTATCAGAGTCCCTAGTGGTTAGTGTCAGGTAGAAACTGACAGCATGACTTAGAATTGTGATAGATCATGGAAGGCTGACTCCTCAAGAGAAAAATTACCATGATACTCAGAGATGACAATATTCAGAGGAGTATACATACTCTCAATTTAAAAAGATAACGCCAAAGTGAAAAATTTCTTTAGGTATTTTCTTAGTGACAATACCTAGATATTTTATGTTCTACATTACTTTCCTCCTCCTCAATCTATCTATCTATCCATCCATCTACCTCTCTATCTTGTTTGTTTATTTTTGCTGAAATTTGCCCAAAGTCCACCCTAATTCTCTCTCCAGAGGGGTCTTCAATTTTTTGTTGTTGTTGTCTTTCCACATGGGCAGGAGCGGGACAGGCTGGGAATGAAAATTGAGGCTTTATTTGCCTCTGAGGTGGATTCTTGCTTTCTGACTTCTGAAACACTACAACATTAACCTGTGGGACAGAAAGTATGAACCAGCCTCTTCTCTCTCTAGCACCAAGTTTTTAAGATCTATTAATAGTAACTTCATAATAGTGTACTATTATAACAAAGGCCCTAAGTGATGGAGCACGTTATGGGTGGCAAATGTAATAGCTAGCTAATGTTATGATCATGTCAATAGAATTGAGAGACCATTCAGATTTTCTAATGAAGCACTGGCAATTTGAAGATGTTGTGGTTTCAGTATTAGGCAGTGTTCGCTCACGCCATTCTGCAATAGGCAATCTATAGGTCACAAGCCTGCAATTATCTATTGCATCTATAGAAACTCTCCTGTCTCTAGAATTCATGAATTCTGGGCATTCCTCCTTCCTTAATGATGCTGAGTATAAGGGAGGGCCCCAAGTCCAAAGATATCCACAAAAGCCCATTTTCTTAAACAGATGTTGAAGATATTTAATGCTAGCAAGTTGATGCGATGGCTTCTCTTGGATAAAGAGTGAGATTTACAGGAGTCTGATAAATCAATCTGGATAATGATCCTTTTATCCTTGATCATAAGATATGTTAGCTACAATGTGGGAAATTGGGGGATGGAAATGGGAGCGAAAAATGTTGGAGAAAGGGGTCTTTGAGATCCACATAAATCTAAGTTAAAATGTATACATTTTACACAATTTTTTTAAAAAAAATATATTTTATTGATTTTTTTACAGAGAGGAAGGGAGAGGAATAGAGAGTTAGAAACATCGATGAGATAGAAACATTGATTAGCTGCCTCTTGCACACCCCCTACTGGGGATGTGCCCACAACCAAGGTACATGCCCTTGACCAGAATAGAACCCAGGACCCTTCAGTCCACAGGCCGACGCTCTATCCACTGAGCTAAACCGGTTAGGGCCATTTTACACAAATTTAAGATGCCATGTCTTCAATTCTTGTCTTTTTTAAGGAGACAAAAAAGCTTGAATCATAAAAAGAGAGGTCCTGGCAATCATAATAAATACTATTAAAAAGATTGGAGCTACCATCTTTTTAACCAGACATATGTGTTCTCAAACCAGTTTGTTAGAAATGTGGGTGGCTTGGTAACTCTTGATCTTGTGCCTGGTGTCTGAAGTGAGGTCAGTCTTGCGTGGGGACAGGGCCCTTAACCTGTGAAGCTTAATCTAACTCCAGTTCACTAGCACCAGAAGTCAATTGCAGAGCTAAACAATAATTGGGAAACTACTGAAATAATATATTGCTTGGCACAGAATGGTTGCTCAAAATATGAAAGTCATATTCTACACTGGAATGAAATGAAGTGGATAAAATCAACAATTTTGCAGCACTTAACTATGGCAACACATTCAAAATAATCATAAATAGAGATAACTTATTCAACAAGTTTGTCTTCTGAAAATATCTGTCAAAGAACAGGTACTATAAATGAAGGCAAACATGTGAAAACACCTAGGCTTAAATATTTAAAATTTCACTATGAAGAAAAAGTGAAGAGAATTTACACTTAAACAGTACTCCAGCACCAACAGAGAGAATATTTGCTTGAGCAAAGCTGTTCTGAATCTTAAAAAAAAGTCAATGGAAGATGCCAACTTCTAATTTATTAATCATAAAGTGTATCTTTCAAGAATATTGTAGGCAATCTTATAGGACTTAAAATGATATAATTATGTTTAAAAATCTTTTAAAACGTGACAGTGACATGATGTCTTTTAAGACAGATGTGGCTGAAAAACTGACATATGTGACTATATACTATTTCACTCAGAACAAACACCAAAGTCCTTGGATAGCTTGTGAGGCTCTCTCCTACAGTGTTCTTCTCCTCTGTGACCTCCCTTCCAACCCTCTCTCCTGGGTTACCTGCTCTAGTTACACCCTCTTTGCATTCTGCAGGCACACTCTGCTGACCATAGTAAAAAAGATTAGTACACCATAAACCTGGAAAACAAGCCTGAAGTCTCTGGCGCTCTGAATGTGCCTGTACTACTGTACTGCTAATTATTAGTAATGAAATAACTTCATACTCCCTTTCACTGGTTTTAACCAAATGAAGCTGCCAAATGTCAAATCTGAGGGAAGGTGAGGGTGGATAGGTGGGTGGGAAGAGATTAACCCAAGAACTTGTTTGCATATATGCATAACCCATGGACACAGACAATAGTGTGGTGAAGACCTGGGGTGGGGGTAGGTGCCGGCTGGAAGAGGACAATGGGGAAAAGGGGATATCTGTAATACTTTCAACAATAAAGTTAAAAAAATTAAAAAGAGGAAGTAATTAAATTAATTCCCAAAATTGTCTAGCGGCTAGCCTCAATTTCTCTAAAATGAATTGACAAGTGCCAAGCAAAATAGGAGATTACATAAAGTGAGAAGATCAAGACACTGAATAGAAATATTTATATATCACCATGGGAAGATGCACCTGTTCAGCTGTTTGCTGACAGGTGTCGTAAAATCCACAGGCTTAAATGTAATTAACCCCAGTTACCAAGGGACCAATTAACAGGTCTAGTTTCCATGAACTTTATCTTTCTTTAAACAAGAGGTTTACACTGCCTTCTCCTCTCATCTCTTTCCATCCTTTTGTGGATGCCTTGCTCCTGCCCCCCACCTCTTTCACTTTCAGAATTTACTAGTGACCCTTTAATTACCAGACAAAATAGCCTTTCCTGAGTCATTACCCAATTGTGCATGAAGGGCTTTTAATAGTTGATCACCCACCAATTCAAGCACTCTCCATTTTGGGCCCCTGACACAGTCTTTCCTGCAGTGCTGTGGCCCTTTTAATCTCTCCCCATTTGTTGATTCCTGTCCACCCATAGCCTCTTCTATTCTCGGTCTTCTGTTATCTGCACTCATTCCTTAAGTGAGCTCATTCACCCCAATGACTTGTCACCTCCGGTAGCACTGACTAC
Organism: Myotis nattereri; assembly: GCF_964212035.1. Taxonomy (NCBI): domain Eukaryota; kingdom Metazoa; phylum Chordata; class Mammalia; order Chiroptera; family Vespertilionidae; genus Myotis; species Myotis nattereri. Next base: position 35,640,296 of record NC_138088.1, read on the forward strand.
CTGATCTCTAAACTCAACCTTACCCTCTCACTTGCTCCTCTGTGCCACATTCACGAAGACTTAGAGGAGCTACCTGCTTTTAAAGGACCACCATGCTCTCAAAAACCAACATAGCTCACATTGAATTCCAGACCACTTTTCTTTCCCAATCATCTCATTTCTGTCTTGGCCATTGTTTCAATCTCCCAGGCAATAAGACTTCAATACAAAAGAAAAATTTAACAAATAGGAAACTGAAGTCATTATCTTCCCACCAAAGAAATTTCTGCTTTCAGCTTCTTTGTGTCTTCAACGTATACTCCCGCGTCCCTGCATTTGTGGTGGTCTGACAACATTATTCCATTTCTCGTTCTCCAAATGTGATCTATTTCTCCAAGCCTTTTCCTACACTGTTCCCTCTGGTTGGTTTCCATAAATCCTACTTATTCTTCAGTGTTCAGCTCAAATCTCATCCAGAGCCTCCAGGCAGAATTACTCTCACCAGACCCCCTCCCCCTCCCCTATTCATTTAGCACTGAGGAGTTGTTGGTGAATAGAGATATTTCTATACATGTCTCTCTCTACAGCAACAGTTCTCAACCTGTGGGTCGCGGTCCCTTTGGGGGTCAAATGACCCTTCCACAGGGGTCGCCTAAGACCATTGGAAAACACATATATAATTACATTACGATTCATAACAGTAGCAAAATTACAGTTATGAAGTAACAACGAAAATAATTTTATGGTTGGGGTCACCACAACATGAGGAACTGTATTAAAGGGTCATGGCATTAGGAAGGTTGAGAACCACTGCTCTACAGTGGTGAGTTCCCAGAGAGCTGAATCCAGGTCTGATTCTTATGCTTTCTTATTCCTCACAGCACCCAAATTCTGCTCATTAAGTGTTATTATAATGGAACAGGATGGAGTCTCTTAGCAGGGGCTATAGCATAACCACCTGATTCTTGCTTAAGCATTTTCAAACCTTCTCCTCCTTATTACCTGCAATTAAATGTTAATGAAGAATCATTGGAAAAATGAAAATGCATCAGGCATAGCTAATAATGTAAGAGGGATGACAGTATAGCTAAAAACCCAGGCACACATTCACATCCCATTAACTAGTCCTTTAACAGTTGTCTCCTGAGTTACTGGACCTGTAAAAACTGGAGTTACACAAGCAGAAACTTAACATCACACACAAAAAAGTACCTGACCAGACTGACAACCTTCGTTAGAACTAATGTCTACTGCCAGAGCCTGCCAAGGTTTTTGTTTGCTCTTCCAGATCCCTTGCAGGAGGAGCTCTGATGACAGGTTCTCACTCCCATCTCAGTTGTCATGAAAGGTGTTCTGATGAGTGTCCCCAGCCCAGGATTCGGAGTAAGGATTCTCTGGTACTGTTCTCTGCAGGGGTGGCCTCAAGCTAACTGTAAAGTCAATTACCTTCTTCTTTCCCCTGTACTCAGGGCTGCCCCAAGTTCCTTTTCATCCACTCTCTGCCCTGTCTTTCTTCCAACCTATACCTTCCCCGTAAATACGGGCAAAGAGGTTGGAAATACTGGGAGAAGAAATCAGAAAGGTTTATTTTAAAATCAAAATGACACATGTGCATAATTTTTTTTTAAGTCAAAGAGTATTCCAAGGTTAATAACAACAATAAGAAAAAAGCAGTTACTGCCTCCTTTTTTCCTTCCTCATCTCCTACTGAGCCACTCAGACACAACAACTTTCAACTACTTGAATTTACCTTCATTTCCAAACCATGTGCTTATGTGTCTATTTATTTTTGCTTTCTAATTTTAACATTACCTATTAGTTTTTTTACTAAAAAAGTTTAGAAACCTGTCCCCCACTTCTGCTAAACCCCCAAATGGTTGCATCACAGTTTAGTACAAAAATAGTTTTTTCATCATTATAACAATTCTAGAGGCCCTGTGCACGGAAATTAATTAGGAGAAGTATTTTAATATTGCTATGTGCCCTTTCTCTATAATAGAAGTGTCAACCAAATTCATGATCGACAATCACAGATCAGAACACACACATGCGATTGGCGCCAGTGAGAGCTTTATATGTATTGTGCATGTGTGAGTCAACTTAGCCTTTTATAGATATAGACTAAACTTGCTTAATTACATCTGCTTTCTGATTTAGCTAAACTTTTTCCAGCCCAGTGAAGCACCCCAACTTTCTTTCAGGTAATTGTCAGCAACACAGCAGTAAATATCAACACAAAGCAGATTATTATTGTAGGGCACACAGGGAGAACAAAGGGTAAAATATTTAACTGCAGTAGTGTTTGATATATTCTGCTCAGTGAGAAAACCTGAAGTCATTTTCAAGGTCTACCATGTCTTACTTCTTTTTAGTCGAGTCAAGTTTCTAAACTTTCTAAATCTCCATTTTCCAGCTAATGAAAAGAAAATAGGATTCTACTGAGTCTCCTATCTACCTACTCCAGGACTTCTGTGAGGATCAAATGAGATGACACACATGAAAATGCTTCACAAACATTTGGTTAAAGTGTAAAATGTTTGCACTTGGCTATAAAGCAAGTTGTGTTCTTGGGCTGAAGAAACTGCAAGGAAGCTAGTCACTAGGGAGAGGAAGCTGGACATTGCTATGTGATGTCATTACCTGGTGCCCACAGCGATGGTTTCTGGGCTGGGTTGGGCTGTGGGCTGCTATGGGGTCTTGGCAGTGTTGGCTGCAGTTTGGTGGGGTGTTGTTCGGGGTGATGGTGGGGCCTATGTCCCACTTGGGGGAAGCCGCGTGTTGGTTTGTCGGCGCCAGGTCCACGGTGCTGTTTCTTTTTAAATGACTAGTGCGCATCATGGAAGCTCCTGCAGTGAGCACCTGCCGCCTGGTGGTCAGTGTGCATCATAGCTACTGGTCAGACGGTCAGATGGACATTTAGCATTTTAGCATTTCATATATATAGATAAATATTGGCAGTAGTTCAGTCATATAACATATTATTATATTTTTTTTCTGTTTTAACATTCCTACCCCCCCCCCCCAGGTTAATAAATGCCTCGCTTTTTAAATACTTATTTTAATTCTACCTAACTAAATCAGCCTCAAACTTCTCGAAAGAATATCTCACAGTGTAGGCAACAAATCAAGTCATCTATCCCCCTCCATCTATCCCCCTCCTGTTTTTTGGAGTCTCCCCTCTGAAGCCCCTTGCATAATTCAGTCTGGATGTACTGTTCTTGAGACACACTCCACAGTAGTAATCTGGATCTGCCCTCACTCTCCTCCAAAGAATTTCCTTTGTCTGTCCCCTATTTGGATGGCCTATTTCTTGTTTTTGGTTTTTGTTTTTTTTTTTTTGTCCTCATTTCAGTGAAATACACATTCCAGTACCTTCCTGATGAAGGAGCACAGGAGGTAAATTTCTTCAGAGCTTGCTTTTCTTAAAGTGCCTTTATTCTATCTCCAACTTAATTAGTAGTAGTTTAGGATTTGCATTTCTAGGTGAAGATTACTTCTGCTCAGAATCATATTGCCTTTGAGAAGTCCATCCTGTTTGGTTAGCTGTCTTTGGTATGTGAGCTGCTTTTTTCCTCCTCCTTAGGGCACCATCAAATTTCCTTTCCCTAAATCAAGATGTTCTAAAGCACAGTTATAGAATGTCAAAATTAAATCCTCTATGCCATTTGACCCCTTGCTTAAATTAGTTCATTTCTTTCTTTCACAGGATCAATTTAAATGTCGTCTTTTTCACAACTTTGTTTTCAATAATTGCAATTTGCCAAAAGCTTCAAAAGCTGGAATGTTTAGCACTTAATCCAGCGGTTCTCAACCTGTGGGTCATGACCCCTTTGGGGGTCGAACGACCCTTTCACAGGGGTCGCCTAAGACCATCGGAAATCACATATATAATTAAATATTGTTTTGTGATTAATCACTATGCTTTAATTATGTTCAATTTGTAACAATGAAATTTGGGGTCACCACAACATGAGGAACTGTATTAAAGGGTCGCGGCATTAGGAAGGTTGAGAACCACTGACTTAATACATGGCACGCCACTCCCTGAAGCTAGCAGGAGTGAGAACACTTCATTTTAGCATCCTATGTTCTGTCCTTGAAAAGGTCTGGCTGGAAATGGTAAGGAAAATAGAGAGGGTCATTGCTGGTCATCCCCCAGATTAAAGTACAAGATGAGAGAGGCCTGTTTCCTGCAAATGCATCTCACGTGCTGCTAATTGAGAGTGTGCAAACTCAACGTGAAGGTCAAGCAATGCCATCCAGGACTATTTTGAAGCAACTATCACTACTGATAGTGTTTCATTACAAATGAAAAAAATCTGGGAAAATGGTAAGCTGGACAAATTCCAGGGCAATTGTCACAACACAGGAGAGTATGGCCACCCTAAATATAGGGCATCTTGACTATTATCACAAAGAGACCCATTTCAGAATTTATGGAAGGAAGGTAATATCCTGTAATATTTATTAGAAATTTCTATAAATTGCTCTGGCCTGGGCATTCTGAAGAGAAAAGAAAACAAAACACAAAGCAAGAAAGAAGGAATTGTAAGGGAAGAGAAAGGTTACTTGGCTACAGGAAGAGGTACACACATAGAAATTAATATAGATTAGGCTGTAGCTAGAGGCAAAATGCCATAGATTCATCATTTAATGGTATGAACAAAACTGCACCCACAACTTGGGGATTTTATATGCCTTTGGTGCTTACAAACAAATGTTCCAGTTGGATGAGGGCTCAAAAAACAGCAGGTTTAATACTATTTCAACTTTGAAATGCAGCCCCCAGTTTGCATGGAGTGAGAGTTGTTTACTAATTGGGCAACTTCCTAAACGTCTGAGTAAAACTTGCTCTGAAGAGCTAGAAAATGCTGTGGACCTTGTGCGGGGCCGAGGGTCCTCTGAGGTTGACACATGGTGCTTTTTTTGGAGAAAGCCAAGCTGTCTCTGTATTCACCAAGGGCAGTGCCATGTCTGAGGTCAAGGAAAAGCTTGATGAAAAAGTTCCTTTCTGGTGACTTCTATGAAAAAAGAAAATGCCGAGGCCAGAAATAGGCATGAACAAAATTGGAGAGTTGTTTTAGGACTATTTATTTACCCACTTAAATACATAATGTGTATGTTCCTATTACATGCCAGGCTTGCTGCTACTTTAGAAGGCAGACAAGGTTCCTGCCTTCATAAAGCTTTGGGATAAATAATAGGAAATGTTTCTTTAGGTGAAAGTACTAGTAATTCTAAAGTATCCATTACCTATCCTCTGTCCCTCCAATGAGCTGTGCATTTCAAACATAGATTGGTGCCAAGCAAACAGATTTTTGACAGCATATTAAGCAGGAATAAGGGGTGTTTGAGAAGTATACTCCTCATCAGATTGATCTAATGCAGTGATGGCGAACCTATGACACGCGTGTCAGAGGTAACATGCGAACTCATTTTTTGGTTGATTTTTCTTTGTTAAATGGCATTTAAATATATAAAATAAATATAAAAAATATAAGTCTTTGTTTTACTGTGGTTGCAAATATCAAAAAATTTCTATATGTGACATGGCACCAGAGTTAAGTTAGGGTTTTTCAAAATGCTGACACGCTGAGCTCAAAAGGTTCGCCATCACTGATCTAATGGAAGCAAAATATTTAACTTATTGATACATAGGAGTAATAGTTATAATGATAATAATAATTCACTATATGCTTTCCATGTTCCATACACTGTGTTAGGGGCTCTCCCTGGATAATTTCATTTAATCCTTTCAACAATCTCATATGCCAGGCACTATTGGTATCTTCATTAAAAAATTATTTTTATTGATTTCAGAGAGGAAGGGGAGGGAGGGAGAAATAGAAATATCAATGATGAGAGAAAGAAACATTGATCGTCCTCCTGCACGTCCCACACTGAGGACTGAGTCCGCAACTGGGCATGTGGCCTGACCGGGAATCGAATAGTGACCTCCTGGTTCATGGGTCTGCTAAACCACTGAGTCACTCGGGCTAGGCCATCTTTATTTTTAAAAAACAAGAAAAGTGACTTAAAAAAAGGCTAAGCAACTTCCTTGTCCTAGGGCATTTAGCATGTATGGATGAAACAAAAACTGAACCCAGTGAGTCTGATTCTGAAATGTCCATCTTAACCCCAAACATCTCCACTTCCATCAGATCCAGGCTAAGTGGCAGTCATTTGTGTGGTTACGATGGACAGGCTACAGGGTTGCTCTTTCCAGATGCTGATATGGAGCGAAGGGATTGTTGGTAGTTCTCAGAGGTCTTGTCACCACTGTTCAGAGCATCACCTTTCATCTTGGACTGCCTTTCTGGCGCAATGGAAATATTGTCTGTCTCTTGTCCGTGTGTCTCTCTGTGGAAACCCTGTCCAAGTTCCAGCATCTGAAAAGTGGTCATATACCCACTCGACAGAACCCGACTGGGAGAAGAAAAGTGGCAATCCCAATGTGTTTTCACATCAAGTAAATATCCTATGTCACAGACATGGAAGTTGGCTCATAAGTAGCAACTCAAAAACAGCTCATAAGTCGGCTCATATAAATATCAGCTTGAAAAGCATCGGGGAATGTTCAAAGTAAAGAAGGGCTGAGATGTACTAGAAACTGCTTACAACTCCTCTGTGTGTATGTGTGCGGGGTGCGTGTATAATTGTGTAAGTCAAGCTAGTGTCACAAATATTAAATTATTCAATTAGGCAGCACAAGATTAAGCCCATAAAATGTGTTAATGTGACACATCATTTCACAAATGGGATCTTAGGATGGCTTGCTGGGATTCTCCAACATGACAAAAATACCCATTAACTTTTACTGCAGCTTAAGATTGAGATAGAAACCAGCTAATAGTTCAAGGAAGATGTGAGAGTGGAGTGAGGAGGGGCGTGTGAAGTCAAGGTTCTTGAGCAGTGATGTTGCCTTTGTAATTTTCTTTTGTGCTTTTAAAAATTCTCTACAGATATTAATCACTTGTCCCAGTTAATCACTTGACAATAATGTCTACTCTTATTGAGTTCTGTTCTGGTGAATAAACCATGCTTCAAAGAAATAAGCTGTATTCAATGTATTATTTATTACATATTATTTGTTATGTGCTATTTGTTTTTCATGTATTATTTGTTATATACTAAATGTTGGAAAGAATCCACATGTTCAACAATTGGAAATGAGTTAGGTAAACTGGGACATGTCCACATCATGAAATATTATCTAGTTATTAAAATGATGTTAACAAAGAATTTAGAATAATGAGGGAAACACTAATTATGTGAAATGAATAAATTAAAAAATTTTATGCGATGCAATTTTTATAAAATATCCATTGGGAAAGACTGAAGGAAACATCCCAAAATGTTAACACCATTTATCTTTGGGTTACAAGGTATGAGCATTAGCTTTTTTCTTAACTTCTTTATATTCACTATTCTTTCTGTGTTATTCATATTATCTGCCATAAGCGTTATTTTCATAACCTCAAACCAAACTCAAAAATCCATTTAAGAGATGTTTGAAATATTCATAAGTAGCAATGAAAATTTCAATAAGCAGAGTCATCATTATGTTTTGGGTCTACAAAGTAGCTCCCAATATCAGGCAATTTTAGTATTTTCAGCAAAAGTGATTTGTTCAAAGTATGCAGAAATATGGCTTAATTATAGCTTTTTATCCAAATTCTATTTATGACAAAAGAGTTGAAGGGACTTGGACTGCACATTGACTTACTGTTGAGTTTGCACTGTGTGAGTGTAATGTTGGGGAACACAGATGTAGAAGATACCTTTCAGTTTGCTTTTGGGGTCCCTTGCCTGGAATGCCCTGTCCTGTCTCCCTGCCCTCGCTCACCCTCACTCCCACTGGCTCAGGACCTGCTTAGAGATTATTGTCTTAGGGAAGTCTTCCCATGCTCCTTTCTCACTCACCACTTAAGCCCCAAAGAAAGGTTATCCTGCTAAAAACACCCCACCAGCGCTCTGCAGGGGGCCCTTTCTACAACATGACTGTATCTCTGTGTAATTTATGTGTACCTGCCCTCCTGCTATACTTTAAGCTCCATCAAAGGAGGGACTGTGTCTGTTGGTTCCCTAGTGTATGAGATGGCCATTGCTTTGCAGCAGCATCAGAACACTCAGCAATAACTTTCCTAATGACTCTTCAGCACCTAGCACAGGGTCTAGTGCATAAGAATTCAATAACTCTTTGTGGCCAGCATGAGTGAGTCCATCACATATTGGAAATGCTGGATGTGAATTGCAAATTTGTAAAAATCCCCACGCAATTGAAATCTTGTTTGAAGAAGAAGCCCGGGAACATGATGGGAGTTGGTTGTGGAGTGTAAAAGTGAGGGCTGTGCCTTTCTTTAAATACAGTAGGGCATGTGTGTGTGCATGCATATGTGAGTGTGTGTGTGTATGTGAGTGTGTGGTATGTGTGTATTAGTCTATTAATTATATCCTTTTAGTCAAAGATGAGGTTGAATGGTTGTATAACATTCCGGCTGAGTATGAAAGCAATGGATTGACTACTTGGGTTTGAATTCAAACTAGTATTTACTATATCCATGAATATAGCATGTTACTCAACCCCACGTTGCCTGAGTTACCTCATCTGTATAATGGGGTGAATCTAATGAGCAGAATAAATTGACCAACAAAATAAGACCTGAAGCATGGAGGCATGGAGCAGATTGACATACCTCAATGTGGGGTCAGGGGAACGAGAAGAGATAAACCAAAGAGCTTATATACATAAAGGTATAGCCTCTGGACATGGGCAATAGGGTAGTGAAGACAAGGGAGGAGGGTAAGGGCTGGGAGAATGGGGGAAAAGGGAAAAAGGGAAGATATCTGTAATACTATCAACAATAAAATGTTTATTTAGAAAAAGATTATTGTAAAGAGAAAATGAAATAAAGCACTGAGCACAGAGTCCTGAAACACTGTAGGTGTTCGGAAAGTCTCTTCAACAGGGGCCGTATTGTTATTATTAATAATTTCTTACTTTCTAAAGTCATTGCCAATTTTCTGAGGCAAAAATTTCTCAATGACCACTAGATGGCATTAAGGTTAATTTAAAATGTTCACAGTGTGGTCCTGATTCATATCAGTAAAAACATGCAGTGAAAAGTAATTTTATACATTTTGATTTATAAATCGTGTTTTAATAACATAGGATTTTTCTTATTTTATATAGGAAAATCCTAGAAAAGTTCGTATTTGATTCAGCTGTTTCCATTCAGAGCTGGCCATGCTTCTCTTTTTCTGGAGGTGGCAACATTATTCCGGAGTGTTCTGGATGATGCTGCAAAGCAAATGGCCACCTTGTGCACTAAAAACCAAATTACTGTTTTGTAGCCACAATGGGAAGTACTGATGATCAACAATGTGCCAAATTCAATGGTGAGTGGGTGGGAGGAAGTCGTGGTGGCTTTCCTGAGCTAGGAGCTGAAGACAAGAAGATAGTGATTATGTGTGAAATATGTGAGTGCATGAAGGAAGTGAGAATTCACCCAGGAGAATCCCACTTACTTCCACCCTGCTCAGGGATGCTGCACTGTGAGGCCGGTGCTGCTGTTTCTTAAACTTTGCAGAGCAACAAAATGCAAATATAATTATCCTTCTTAAAGACAATGCAGTGCACTTAACAATTCAGTGTTGCTGAATTTTTTGTTGATTTTCAAGCATTCATTTGTGGCTACATTATCAAAGGCATTATACGATAACTATGGCTTTAGAAATTCAAAAAAGAGAATAATTCAGATGATAAGTAAACTTTGCTTGATTGGGTGGCTCACTATGAGCAGAGGTACATGGAGTTTGAAGGGGAAAAATTAGCTTTGTCATAAGGGCCAATGAATCTGAGCTAGGTATACTGTCAACTTGGAAATTTTGTTCAAGGTTAGAGGTGGATTGTCAAATGGTTCAATTCACCCTCAACTGTGAACAACATAACAGAAGCAAAGGTGTGTATGTCACCTCTGGCTGTCCAAAGCAGAACATGGTACCTTCAACAGAGTAGCACTTGATAAATGTTGGTTAAATGATGTGTAGATGAAAACCGGGCCACATGCCAAACCTGACAAGCTCAGAGGAGGACTGCATGGTGGCCTTACAAACTCAGAGACCTAAAGTAACCACGTGGGATGGTCTGAAATGAAAACTTCTTAACTAATAGCGAGCCCTGTGTGTAGTCATGTGCTAGGCCAGTATCTTCCTTGACAAAGGGCAATCTTTACCTTAACTGAGCTGTCTATTGTCTTTTTGCACCTACAATAGCATTTCCTTTTCCAGATCCCTCAGGGTACAGTCTCCTACCAGAGCAGGAGACCACAGAGCCCTTCATTGTCATTTTGTTCTCCTCATACCATGTCCATGTGCTGTAGGTGTTAATTGTTAACTATCCTGTACTCACCAATGTAAAAGAAGTATATGTCTATCCGTTTTACTTTTTTAAAAAATATATATATTTTTTATTGATTTTTTACAGAGACGAAGGGAGAGGGATAGAGAGTTAGAAACATCGATGAGAGAGAAACATCGACCAGCTGCCTCCTGCACACCCCCCACTGGGGATGTGCCCGCAACCAAGGCACATGCCCTTGACTGGAATTGAACCCGGGACCCTTCAGTCCGCAGGCCGACGCTCCAGCCACTGAGCCAAACTGGTCAGGGCCCGTTTTACTTTTTTCCCAGTCTCAGAGAGTTCCCCGCTTTGCTTTTTCCTGCCTCCCTAATCTGTTACCAACAGAGTTCATGTAACCCCTTATTTCTTCCCCTTTGATGCTGATGTATAAAATAAGTGCCAAAACTGCCATTTTCCGGAGCATTTTGTCCATCCATTGAGATACTGTTTCCCCCAATTGTCATAAGTTTGGACCAAATAAACTCATAAAAATTCTCTACACATTCGGACGTTTCTTACATCAACAAATGAATGAAAAATTTCAGTCAATTAGACTAATTAAAAGAATGCTATTGGAGGTCAGCAAGAGCATTCTTTTTGGGGGTCAAAATGTTACAATGGCCGAACCGGTTTGGCTCAGTGGATAGAGCGTCGGCCTGCGGACTCAAGGGTCACAGGTTCGATTCTGGTCAAGGGCATGTACCTTGGTTGCGGGCACATCCCCAGTGGGGGGTGTGCAGGAGGCAGCTAATCGATGTTTCTCTCTCATCGATGTTTCTAACTCTCTATCCCTCTCCCTTCTTCTCTGTAAAAAATCAATAAAATATATTAAAAAAAAAGTTACAATGTTTGCAACAAAACACTTTCCTTTTGTTCCAAATATATTAGAGAATATAAAATATAAATAGAAAAATAAGGTAAGTACCTATAATAAACCAGAAATAGAACATGATCTTAAAGCACTGAATAAGGTTGAAGTTATAGAATACTCTGTAGAAGAAGGCAGTAGATTTGGGAGTTCTGCTCTTGTGCATAACAAGTAAATGTTCTCTTTATGGGATAGGGTATAGGGCCCTAGCTCACTGCGTATGTTTAACCCCCAGAGACCTTCACTGGAATTATTAAGAATGTACTTTAACAAAAAGAAAAGTGAACCCGCCACGATCTAGATAGGAGTAAAAAAGTGTGTTTTTCTGTTGGTTTTAGCCAATTTAGAAAGGAGCCATCACTCATGGCAATAATTCAGATGGCAGGGCTCCAGACATTGATGTAAAATCACAAGGAAAAAATAAATATCCAAGGCATTCTCTCCTTTGTTGGTAAATTATAATCAGAAGTTTGCTTAGTGAACACTGAATCAAAGCAAGGGGATTTGCAAATTATAATCAGAAGTTTGCTTAGTGAGCACTGAATCAGAGCAACGGGAATTGGTTATGTAATTAAAAATTTTTATGGTAAGGATTGGCAAACTTTTTCTGTAAAGAGCCAGATCTTAAATAGTTTAGGTTTTGTGGGCCATATGATGGCCTTTGTTCAGACAACTCAGCTCTGCCATTATAATGCAAAAGCAGCCGTAGACAATGGGAAATGAGTGAACATACCTGTGGTCCAATAAAACTTTATTTACAAAACCAGGATTTAGCCCAGGGGTTTACCAATCCCTGTTTTGTGGCACTAGAGTGTCTGAAAAATCCATCTCCACCATGTTGATATTGGCGCTGTTTACATGACACTCCACATTGTTTGTTTGTTTTTTTAAAAAAATTCTTCATTGTTTAAAGTATTACATATGAATCCTTTTTACCCTATTGACCTCTCCCCACTCGCTCCCCCCCCCCCACACACACACACATGCCCTCACTCCCCCTACTGATTGTTTCCATGGGTTATATGCATGCATACAAGTTCTTTGGTTGATCTTTCCACCCTCCTCCCACATCTCCCCATTCCTCCAGAAGTCCGATGGTCTGTTCAGTGCTTCTATGTCTCTGGACCTATTTTAGTTCATCAGTTTATATTGTTCATTATATTCCACATATGAGTGAGATCATGTGATATTTATCTTTCTCTGACTGGCTTATTTCACTTAGCATAATGCTCTCTAGTTCCATCCAGGCTGTTGAAAATGGTAAGAGTTCTTCTTTTTTTTTTTTACAGCAGCATAGTATCCCATTGTGTAGATGTACCAGTTTTCTAATCCACTCATCTGCTGATGAGCACTTAGGCTGTTTCCAAATCTTAGCTATTGTAAATTGTGCTGCTATGAACATATGGGTGCAAATGTCATTGCTGATTGGTGTTTCTGGTTTCTTGGAATATATTCCTAGAAGTGAGATTACTGAGTTGAATAGGAGAATCCATTTTTAATTTTTTGAGGAAACTCCATACTGTCTTCCACAGTGGCTGCACCAGTCTGCATTCCCACCAGCAATGAAGGAGGGTTCCTTTTTCTCCACACCCTTGCCAGCACTTGTAGTTTGTTGATTTGTTGATGATAGCCATTTTGATAGGTGTGAGATGGTATCTCATTGTTGTTTTGATTTGCATCTCTCGGATGATTAGTGACTTTGAGCTTGTTTTCATATGTCTCTTTGCCTTCTGTATGTCCTCTTTTGTAAGGGGTCTATTTAGGTCCTTTGCCCATTTTTTTGATTGGATTGCTTATCTTCCTGATATTCCACATTCTTGATCCAGGGCTTTCTCTCCTCTAGTAAAGCAGAGACAAAATTAACTCTGGGACTTTGCTTTTTGCAGGCCCCCATGGTTATGATTAAGGCTTTATCTAGATATGATAATTCCTCCAATTAGAGTCATTTTATTAGTTTAAGAGGCTGTCTTTTTAAGATGACTGCAAATCTCTCTTTTAGTTCACTTAGAGTTGAGCTCTCAGGGGACATTTCATTTCCCAACCCCACACTGGTCCCTGGTCCCTCTTACTTCCCATTCTAAGAGGTTTCTCATTATTGCTCCCACATTGATCCTGCGATGGTAGCTCATGGGGTGGATCCTGCAGCGGAAAGTGTTACAGCGTGGAAATCAGTTGATGCTTGAGATGCTTATTTCTCCCAGCTGTCTAATTCCAGGGAAACTGCCTTAAATGTTGTAGCCCCTGAGCCTTCCCTGTCAGTCTGGGACACAAACACCTTTGCCAATTCTACATTTTAAACAAACCAAAAGGTAAAGGTTTGTTTTTCTCATGAACTGTTTTAAATTTCTGTCCTAATTGTTCTGGTCCAGTGGCCACTGGTTCCTTTCAATCTGTTACTTTAGTTAAATGTATAGGCATGGCCATTTCTTATCCTTAGAGGTTTCAGGATCTATGTTAGCAACTTGTGACTCAAAGTGTGGTTAAGCAGGGGTATTGCTGCATTAGCATCCCCTGGCAGCATGTTGGAAATGCAGAGTCTCAGGGCCCCAGACCTACTGAATTCGAATCTGCATTTTTAACAAGATCACCAGAGAATTCATGATAGTAAAGTTTTGAAATCCTTCACTGACTTACATTGCATTGGAATGTTAATAATTGTTTTTTAATTTTTAGTTTTTCAATTTTTATTTTTTTCAGCTTTATTGAGGCATAATAGATCTATAAAATTGTAAGATATTTAATGTGTACATCATGGTGATTTTTTTTTTAAATATATTTTATTGATTTTTTACAGAGAGGAAGGGAGAGAGATAGAGAGTTAGAAATATCGATGAGAGAGAAACATCGATCAGCTGCCTCCTGCACTTCTCCCACTGGGGATGTGCCCGCAACCCAGGTACATGCCCTTAGACCGGAATCAAACCTGGGACCTTTCAGTCCGCAAGCCGACGCTCTATCCACTGAGCCAAACCGGTTTCGGCCATCATGGTGATTTGATACATAAACCTTGTGAAAGGACTCTCAATATCTACTTAATTAGCATCTATCACTTAATATTAATTAGGAAAAGGTATATCCTTTGGGTGGCAGAATTAGCAAAGGTCATAGATTTGAGCATATTGGGTATAATTTTCCCCATATTTTTGTGCCTTTGGGCAAAGTGTTAGAAGATTTGGTGGCGTTGATTGGTATGGCCATCCCCAAGCTCATTCACGTTCCAAATTCATACAATGAGAGCGAGGGGGTTAAGAAGACTAAAATAAATTGAAATTCTACTTTATCAGCAACCTTGTTTTTCCAGTTTTTAAAAGCTTATTTTCATTGGAAGTGTGTGGAATTTTCTTTCCTTCAGTTCTTTTTATTAAAATATAGACAAACTGGAACAAACCTCATTCCTTTCAGGACCTTGAAAATCTGGGCCTTCACCTTCTAATCCTGGGGTGATAAAACTCACATGCACAGGTTCTCAAATGCTCACACAGCAGTTCATCAAAGCATACTTCAGTTAGCCGCCACTGTGTGGCACAAAATAGCCCACATGAGGCAGTTAAAAGCCTTACATGAAACACACATTTAGGGACCTTAAATACTCTAGTTGTATTTGAAGACAGAAGATAAATATTTGAAACTTGGTTTTTCCAGATTAATGCTTGTGTATCCTTGGACAAATCATACCCTCACCCCCACCCCTCAAAGACTGGTGATTTATAACAAAATAACTTCCTGTGTTTTTGTCATTGGCCTTGGAATTTTTTTTTTTAAGGCTTCCTAAGTGACTCTAATGCTTCGCCAGTTTTGAGGACAATTAACAAAGTCTTTGAGCCTTGATTTCTTCATGTATGAAATAGGGACATTTTTTTTCAAATGGTTGTTGAGAGCATTGCATAAAATTACAAGTGTGAAATGCTTTCTAAAGTACAGAGTAGTCTAGAAGAGCATGTAGTAGTTTTTATTGTCATGACCTATTTGGTAGTTGTGTCACAAAGACATGACTTTTGACAGTGTGTGAAGAAATAAAGGAAATGTAAATGAAAGTAGGGACTGAGGTGATGGAACTGAAAACAAATGGAAGCCACCTCTATTTCCTACTATGTAGAATTTCTACAATGCATGCATGCTATCTGCAGGATGCCAGGACTCTGAAACACCTCTACCCATAAAGCTGAATTTCTAGTAAAGAACAGAGCTTACATCTACATGATGTCTAGACAATCCTGTGTTCCTCCCTTATAATATTTCATCTCGTCTGTCTTAGCTCCAAAAATTGCAGGCACTTGAAGGTCAGGATTTGGGTCTTTCCTTTCCCACAGGAACTTCAATTAGAGTTCTGGTTATAGAGAAAACTCTCAACAAATGTTGATTGGTACAATTCTTGGGCTTTCATATTAGTAGTTGAAACCTCTCAAATGACTCAGTTTTAGAATGGGGTTAACTAAGGATGTCTTTCATGACCAGCTCACCCCAACATGCAATTACAATATTTTTATGTTGCATGGAAAAAACCAAGATCTCTCTCAACATAAACACCAAAATTGCATTCCATTCCTACTTGTGTCATAAGGAACTAAGTTTGTGGGAAGGATGGGTTTGAAATCTACACTGTTTCTCCTTTATTTCAGAGCTTGTTTTATAATAAACGCATCATGTTCCCAAACATAGCCAAGTCACTTTCAATTGCCTCCCTGTTGTCAAAAGAAGCCAGCTCCCTCAACTTAGTGGGAAATAATGAACTGGCTGATGTGACATGATAAAGACCACCCTTTAACTGATGGGCTCATTTTCTATCTTGTTAACTCATTGCCGTCTAGACACAGTCTCTGATAAATAGATTCTATGATTATTCAGAAGAATAATCCTCCAAAAACAATTCTGTTGGGGAAAAAAAGATCTGTGTAACAGCTACTCAGCAACTTCATCCAAGACCTGTGTGGGTGCTAAGAGAGAGATAACAAGTAGTTGGCTGAATTTTTCTTTCCTTTTTCTTCTCACACAGTGTTGGCCCAGGAGATGTAAAAAGGAGGAACTTTGCGATATTTTAGGAGTGTATCTGTACTTGTCTTCTTATTAAAAAGGCGTCCATGGACTCTGCTCAGGCTGTTGTTCCTGACTGTAGGGCTGGCCCTCAGCTGAGGGCAGAGAAAAGGGGGATTGAGTCAGGAAACCAGGATAATGGCTGTGGAACTAAAAGATGTTCCTAAGAATCAGATTTGAAGGATTTAACAATGAACCTTGACCTAATCCAAATCAAAAGGATTAACATTAGGTTAGGAAAGACTGAAGTAGAAGCCAAAGCCAAGTGGAATCTATTCAAAATCAACTTTTAGGCCATAGGGAAGCTAGCATGATAGTTGCTGGTATAGCCCTTCAGTTATACCTATAATATCTAAAAGAGCAAATAGGTACAGGTGGTTAACTGACAAATAAGAATAATACTGCCTAGTTGACAGCATACTCAGTTCAAAGAATGGTACAAAATGTCTAGTATGTGGCTTTATTTTTAACTTCCTCCTAAGGTTGCCATAAACCTTTTACAGAATCTGCCACTACTGCACAATGGGGAGCCCCTTATCTTGCTGGTCCCATCTTTTGTAAGTTCTTCTCTAGATTTTCCATCTTTTATTTTACACTTTATACATACTCACCTCTCCCCCCTCCACCACTCCAATTCTGGTGTCCAGCTCCATATTGAGGTTGGTCACATGATTCACAAGGTCACGAAAATCACTGGCTCTGTCTTAGAAGGATGGGGATAGGACCTTGCTGTCTGCCAGAGGGGTAGGCTTCAGGCACTCAGATTCTTCATAGAGAAACAGCTGTAAAACCAACAAAACTTTTTCTTGATGGGTTTTCACTTGCTGAACTTCGATGAATTCTTCAACCATACTACCAGCTTTCTCTTTGATCTCTTATCAAAGATCCTATTCACTAGGAGTAACAAGAGAAGGAAAGAAGTGGGTATGGGGGAAAGAAAAACATTGTGTCTTTATGTTGCTGAGAAGGGAATTGGCTATTATTTGGAGAAAGAAGACAGGAATGCTATCTGAATCTGACTACAAAAGCTTGAGAAACAGTATTTACCCAATTTTGAAGCATCTTATAAATCAGTGTCCTACTATTTTGGCCACTCAGATCTTGTACTGAATTGCTTAAAACCTATTGTGGTGAAACTTCTATCTTCTTCAATCATTTAAGAGGAAGCCTTACAAATTTTCCCTGGGGTTCATATTTATGGAGACTTTCCCTTTAAGAGGAACTTAGAGATAGGTTAAAAAAAAATTCCAAAGTGATGTCAAGGTGAAATAAAGCTTTGGGTTAGGAAGAATTATTCATGGGCTTCATAATTGACAATCCTGTGCAGGATAATTGGAACATCATTTCAGAAAGTCCTTGTAACTTGATTGAATTTAAGTTGTGTCCCAGTGTTCAGACTAAAGGTACACAGCATGCATAATTATGTTTGATATAATAACTAAAGGAATTTTGGGTAAAAATTTGAAAGTAAAAAAAGTGGACATTGATGGACACAGACCCAGGGATCAGGGTTGTTCCAGGACACAGTCCACACATATGCTGGCCCCTAACAGAAGTAAAAGATTAAATAAAGAGGGAATTTTCTGAGTAATGATAGTAAGAAGCTCGGAAAATTCCCTGGTGAGTGGGATGGGGAAACTGAGACAGATAGCTGAACTAACTGGTCGAGCAATTTACAGCCAGATACAAAAGGTCACCAGGGTGGAAAACCCTGGGCGCCTAGAAATGAGCAAAATTGGTGTCAGACCTCACCCCCAGAGTAGTCTTTCCTTCCCTGGCATATTGCTGGTCATTCGGTTTAGACAATACCCTCTCCTTCCCACCCCCAACCTTTTCTCCCTAGAGATAATTTCTAGGTCTCAGTTGCATTTCAGCTCCAGGTTCAGAAAAGCAGCAAAGCCAAGTGGGCAATGCCATGACCAGCTGCAATGACCCCGTGCCCTGGTGCCCACCAATTAGTCCTCCATGATTTAGTCAGCTATGACTTCCGTCCATGATCACCAGCACCCAGAGCTGTAGGACTAGCCCTGCCGAGTAGGGAAACCATGAAGTACTAGTTCTGCAAACCCAAACTTTTAGCAAGTGTCCAAAGCAGTTTGTTATTTTTAAAAAGAGCCCTCCTTTCTGGATTTGTCACATGCAGAGAGCTACAGAAATATGGAAAGTCAATACCAGTTTTAGACATTTCTCTGGTTTATGAAGATGTTCTAACATTGTTTTCATCATTTGTGAGGGATGGTGATAGATTGTATGAACATCTGTGTGGTGCTCAGGTTAGCTAAAGTAAGTCCTTCTGTAGTCAGTCTAGCCCTGCTATCAAAGGCAGGGAGAAATTGACCAATAAGATCTGGCTTTGCATACACTTAATATTTACCTTTTGTAAAATATGGTAGGTTATATCATTGAGAGGAAGAATGCATAGTAACTAGCCTTTTAAGATAAACTTATAGAGATTACTCGAGACAACTTTGGAGATGGTGGAAGCCTGCAGTAGAGATTTCAATCAGTGTTGAGTTATGTTAGCATCAGGGTCATTCTAGTCTTTTGTAAACAATATAAAATCTTGTTCCTTTCTTCCAGAACTGTCACTGTGCTCCAGTGCCTCCTGAAACAAATGGCCTAGGAGACTTCTCATATGATGACACAAAGAAATTTCCCCTGGTGTGAACTGTGCACAATGTCCGTACACCAGAGATGCTCTGGGACACAGAGGTCTGAGAGGTCACAGCTCTGTCGTATGGCCGGCGTCTCCAAGGCGGGGGAGACCTCAGGGCATTAATCATTATTATATTCTGGGCCCAGAATTGAAGCAAGTCTGTGTAGCCTACTTCTGGCCCGCTACCCAGAGGAAGAAGGACATTTAGCTAATGTTTACAAGAAGATTTCACATATGCTACCTTATTGGTTCTCTCTCTCTCTGTCTCTCTCTCTCAAAACAAAACAAAAACAAAATAAAAACGATGACGTTGGGATATTCCCAATTTTACTTGTAAAAAGACTGAGGTTCAGTGATGGTAGCTGACTTGAATTAATAGGCCTTTTGATCCACCCAACATCTCAGCTGCTTTTCTTTCTTTCCTCAGGTTGTATTTGTACCATCCACAGAGCTGAGCACTCTAGTAGCAAATGAGGGGATACTCATAAATGCTGGCACCCGATTCAGATGATTATAAATATTTTTCAATCAAAGAGGCACTGTCAGTTTACTTTCTCTTGGGAGTCCAGGCTAAGTGTCTTTATCTGGCATCCGAAAGGACCTTCTATGACAACTGACTGGGTGCTGTGAAGAATGAATCTTTCCTGTTGTCCTTTGGACTATGTTCTTTTGTAAATTTCTTTTTTTTCTGGATTTTTCCTCCCATATTTTCTATTCTCCAACCTTGTACCACTCTCTACCTATGTTTCTCTTTCCTCCACTGGTCTAGGGCATAGAAAGAGATCTGGGTTCCAGGATGGAGCCATAGATTTAGTTTCGAGTAGGATCAACTTGCAAATAGTTGTAGCTACGGGAAAGCTAGGAGAAAAATAACTTGGAGTATTCGAATTTCCACTGTTTTAACTGTTGTCTATTTGGTAACTGTAGTCTCTTTTTTCTTTTCCTTTCCCTTCTAAACTAGATACTTATTAAAATATGAATTTCTAATAATAAAAAGTAAACTTATAAATATTTTTTGTAGAGTAACATGGTTGAAAGATGTGGTCAGTGGGAAAAGAGAAGGGGTTATTGTGATGCCCAGATACCTGGCTCAGGTGCTTACTATGATGGTGGAGATCAGAGAGGAGGACCAGTTTTGGGGGAAAAGTTCAGGATTGGATGTGATAAATGTGAGGGCCTGTGGGATGTTCAGGAATGGCCATGAAGCATTTGGATTTTTGGATCTGAAACTCAGAAGACAAAGATTTTGCTGGAAACAAAGATTTGGGCATCATTATCTTAGAGTGATTAATGTCCTGTAGTAGATGAAATTGCCCAAGAGGCCCATGTATAGAAAAATTAAGCCAAAACCCCAGTGATTTAAGAGATAGCAAAGAAAGTGAAATACACAAATGTGATCAAAAGTGTGTGTGGGGAAAAAGTCTTAGCACAGTTGAAACTCAGAAATGCCAAGATGGAACGAATTGTCATAATTGGGGCTCCTTTCCCCCAAATTCCAAAGTTCTCTAGGCCAATACCTGTGCCCCATCCCACCTGGCCATCTGTGATGGCAATGCTTGGATCAAGGGAGTGAGTGTACCACAATTCTAGTCTTCATGGGCAAAGGAGAACTCCATAGGGACATGATGATTCATTTTTACTCTCTTTCAAATACAAATAAGACTCAATAAGATGTGAAGCCCTTACCAACTAAGCTAGACTTGTTTTGGAGTTTTAACATTTTGGCTTGAACCATTTGTGTAAGTGAGTGTTTAATTTAATTATTTGGGATCTTTGTATCCACCACTATATAAATAAAATCCCTGGTAAAGTGCTTCTGTTTTACCTGTTTTCCAATTAGTATTTCTAAGACAAAAGGAAGGAGTAGGTTGGGTTAAAAATAATGTCATTGGAGAAAACTTGTGTGTGTTAAGTAATTTTCAGAGGGGCTTTATATCATCAGAATGGTTACTTTTCTTAGAACTATCTGAATCACACTTGGGAAGCCTGGCTCATATCCCTGAGTGGTACTTGAGTTGAACCCCAGTCTGCAATTTTCTCAAAAGCAATTACTAAGAAAAGGCCTTATTGGAGAGGCAATGAAACCATTCATCATCACAAGAACACTTCCCACCAGGCATGAAGACCCTTTTGAAACACTTGTTGGGCTGGGTAGGGTGTTTTGCTTTTTGAGTCTTCTTGAGGCTATCCTTACCCAGTCAGGAAGTGGGAAGTAAAGGCGAGAATCTGAAATGAACAAGACCAGAAGATTCCGTTGTTGAAGGAACACTGACATTATGATTTTTCTAGAGTACTCCAGGCCCAGTATCTACGTGAACCCACCCAGTGCTCTTGTTCCCCTGGCTGAATGCAAGCATGTCCATGCCCCCCCTTGTAGTTTCTAGATGTGATCTCGCTAGGGCACGTCATGCCATGTGGGCCATGCCTTCCATTCGGCAGCCTATATGTCCAGGTGTGCATTTTTGGAGGTCTCAGTTATACCTGGATTTGAGTCCTGTCTCTGCCACTCCCAGTATGACCTGAGGGGAATTAATTTTGGACAATTCAGTTCCTGTATCTGTAAGGTAGAGAAAATAATAGTAAGAATAGAATTCATTTCATAAGGACATTGTGAGGATTAAATAAGTCGATGCATGTATAGGGTGTCCCAAAATTCACACAAGATTTGCAATTGCAAATTGCAAATATATATATAAAATGCCTGGCAGATGGTCCATGTTCAGTGAATGGGAGTCATCATTTATCAAGTGATGAGATTGAAATAGTCTGTGGTCTCTAATAGTGTGTATGATCTGGGGAAATTGTTAAAAAATATTTGGGGGCTTATTTCCCAAAGATTCTGATATTTTAGGTCTGGGGTGGGAACCAGGAATCTGCATTTTTAGTCAGTTCCCTGGTGATTTGGACACTTGGTAAATAAAGACAGTTTGAGAACCACAGGAACAAATATCTGATCTCCCAGAGCCCCCTTAGAGCACTGAGGCTCTTAGACTCCAGTCTCAAGTAGAGAAAAGAGGAAATTCACCTGTAAGTAAAATGAGTGCCAGGCAAGGTTCTGAAGGTAGGAGAATTCTGGATGATGGAGAAGGGAAGGTAGGAAAGTAGAAACTTGCCACAGACAAAGGGATGGCAGACACAATGACTCCAAGGTTATATGAGGAAGGAAGTGTGGCCAGGAAGGAGCGGGGCACAACTGGAGGCCACAATGGGAGCTGGAAGGTAGAGGAGAGTCGGCTGAGGAAGAGACTAGTAATGTGCACAAAGAGCTCCCCGCTCCCTCCACCACGAGCAACAAAACATAAAGGTATGTAAGATGTAATAATTGTTGAAAAGACTGATATCTAAGCACACCCTCTTCACCTCTCCTGTGGTGACAGGGGGCATACCTTGACCCTAGATTTGTTCTTCCCCTGGGCTCTGTTTCCATCTTAAAAATTTGCCCAACACAACCCATATATTGAAACAGTGGCGGGGGGGGGGGGGGTAGGGGGGTGGGGTGGGAAGGGAGATGGGGAGAAGGTCTCTGACATGCCATTGAGCTCTGCCTGTGTGTGCCTTCTGTTCCAGCTTGCTGGGTACCAGCTATAGTGAGAGTGATGCTGAGGCCCCAGGGACTTCAGTCTGTTCTCTCTGCAGTGGCTGCTGGATCCATCCTGGCAGTGGAGAGCTGAGACCCGGGATACCTAGTTTTCTCTTTGCTTCCAGGATTTATTCTTAGATGTGGTATGGAAGGGGGTAGGGAAATGGATTTTTGAAAAGGAAGGTGGATACTAAGTTTTGATTGCTATGACAGCAATCCTTTAACTGCCTCTGGGAACAAGCTGTACTTGAAAAAACAACCACCCATGAGTATATTGGTATTAATTTCTTATTCCAACTCAGCATTCCAACTCTGTAATTGCTCTTAAATGGTCTCTTGTTCTAAAACAGCCAAAAATGTGTAGAGAGCATTCTTGTACTTGTAACTCATAGTTTCCAATCTTTTAACTGAATTTGCCTTGAATCTGGCCAGGGACTTCTTCAAGCCACTTAGCTGCTGTTTCACAGCAACCCTCTGTACAATGTTTCCCCTGTACTTCAATCCTTTCTTCCTTCCTTTTCACTTCTTGGTGGTTTGCTTTTTGCTTTCTGCTTTAATTATTCTTATTTTGCAAGAAGGGAGTCTGTGGAGTAGGGGAGTCATGGGCCAGGTGCCATGGATAATCACTTTTACTTGGTTTTATAGAACAGAGACACAAGGGCCATTACTGTGAGTTTTTTGAAACTTAAGTGAAGATTTTAAATGACCAAGTCCACAAATCCACAAATGTAAAATGAATGTTCTCCATAATAATAAAAACAGTAGAGCTAAACAGATGTTAGTCACAAGCCAGGCAATGTGATAAATATTTTGTGTGCTTTATTTATTTGAATCCTTCAAACACTTTATGAGGTAGCTATAATCTCCATTTAATAGGAAAAAAATAGGCTCAGAAAAGTTAGGTACCTTATCTGAAGTAAGTGACAAAACAGTAGTATGTGGATGTTAGATTTTTGTCTGTTATGGAAGGATTTTAATGAGATGCGGAATATTAGTGTATTTTTCCCATAGACTTAAGGAGCTGGAAGAGACCAAAGGATGTGAATGTCATCTTTTGTGTGAGTGTAAATTAGGTGGCACTGGCCAGACAATAATGGAACCAAGGACCCAGTTCTACCAGAAAAGCCTTGCAAGATAATTGCGAATGCTGGCACCTAAGGCCTTGATCTCAGATATGGGGATTATCAGATATGTCAGGAAAGTTATGAAGCCTTGGTGTAGACCTGGAACAGAGATATCACACTTATCCTGGAAGAAAGATTGAGAGTCCCAATATGAAAGTGATGCTAATGAACTTTGATTAATGAAACATTCTAGCATCTCAGGACAGGCATAGGAGGCTAGACAACTCCCCTTGGAAGACAACACTGCAGAATAAGAACAGAAAGCTTTTAGGCCCTGGCGATTTGACTCAAGTGAGCAAGTCACAGGTGTAAGGGACTGGCTTAGCTAAGAGGTAGAGATACAGTGAAATTGCCTTCCAGGATGAAATAGTTAAATTTGAATGGGCATAGCAATAATGAATCCAAGATGGACTATTCTATGGACTTTTTTCAGGTAAATGGTACTTATTCAGAGGTTGAGAGTTCAAGGTCAAATCTCCCGCCCAAGGGAGATGGGGATATTGGGGAAGGAAATGAATTGGAACTTGGATACAGGGATCAAGACAGGAGCCTTAACTGAGCCAATAGCAGGAGCTGGAGGGATGGGGGTGGTTTGAGGTCCATGAATGTGGGATGGACATAGTTGGATAGTCATTCCTGGGGTTCTATTTCTTGTTCTAATTGGCAACAGAGTACTCAGGGAGCAACCTGAAATCATATTTCTTATCATTAGCACCCTGATCTTAAGTCTTACAGGAATATATCATTTATTCTGTGCACATACACTCTGACTTTGAGATTGGATTAGTCAGAGGCTGGGACGAGGTAAAACTTTAGGAAAATCTATCGTTAGGCCAAGCTGTGGTCAGACATGCAGGGCCACAAAGAAATAGGGAGGAGGGTTGTCTGGGCTCTGCAAAGGGCAACATAGACCTACGTAGAAGGTCCCTCGCCCAGCAAAATATGCCAGTCTACCCAGGAAGTAATGCCTGGTGGTTGCTCAGAGATTTTTGGAATTAACTCCAGACCTGCTCCACTTTTCTTATTTGTAATTATCCTGTCTTTTCTTTTTCTGTTTTCAATTCTATTCCATTCTTAGTCTTACTTCTACCTTTATTCTTTCCCAGAACCCTTTCTGGTTCTTGAACTTTGGCTTCTGTTGCTTTTCCCTGGTAAGTCACTTTCATTAACTAGCCCTACTTGATGTGGATCTAGACCGCCTACAAACATTTACTTCGTTCTCATGCAGTCCCAATAGGCAGGGCTCGATCCTATAAATTAACTTGGGATAGTTGTTGTTGGTCCTTGTACTTCTGAACTATTCCACAGTCTCTGGACTATCTCTATCATGGCTCATCCTCAATACATTTGACAAAGCAACATTTCTCAAAGTATGCTCCCTGGAATGCCAGCCCCACAAGATTTTCTGTACAGAGGGTTCTTTGGCCATAGATGCATGGGAAGCAAAGCGCATTATGTCCCCCTCTTGGAGACATACTATGAATATTAGTACATTAAAGCCTCTGTGAAGCCCTGCAGTAAATGAAACTCTTCAAAAGCAAGGATGTTTCCCAAAGTTACTCATTATAGTACCTACACAGTTTCTCTGAACATAGTGTTCCGAGAAACAAATCTGGGGAAATGCTATCACAGAGCAAGGCTTGTGTGAGGCTTTCTGTTTAAGTTGTTAGGCTAAGTGAGATTTATTGATAGCCATCAGGTCTAGAAGATAATAAAATGTCTTTTTTGCAAATAAACATTTTCTCTTCATACTGCGTTTTCATGACTACAAAACCCCGCTATCCTCTGTATAGAAGATTTAGTTCTATTTGCGACTATCTCAGATTAAAAGGAGAAGAAATAGAAGCAGGTACCCTTCAGAATATCATTCAAAGATGATGTTGATTTGGGAAAGGAGAAGTAAAACATAGACTGACTTTATTTATATTAGAAATGCACAATAAAGTAGACATAACATTGTACTGGTCAATATGAACTGGCCATCAAAGTTTTGATTCTTAGAATTAGTGAATTTCTCATGAAGGAAGATACAGCTGTTGAGTCAGTAATTAATAGGCCTCCACTTCTATCAGTGGGTTATTGAAAGACAATGAGAAGTAAACCCATGTCTCTTATATTGTAATTTCAGGGGAGGGAGATTCTTGGGGGCTCTGATTCAGGGTGCAGAGGAGCACTATACAATCCCGAGCCTTAGTCACAAGTCAGGGCTTGTTGGTTGTTGTGGAGTGCAGTTGCATCCTTTAAGCTTATACCCATTAGGAATTCAACCACACTCAGCAGGCAATATAAGAGGCGGTGGGAGTGGAATTCAGTGGAAACATTATTTCATACTGCTGGTGATTCTGCTACCATTAGGCTCAGTAAGTATGTGCCTGGAAGAAAGAATGAATGGAAGGTGAGAATCTACTTTTCCCTATTCCCCAAGTGCCTCTTCTAGCATGGCATGCCACTGCTTGGAGGGTGATTTTAGTGTTCAGTGATGTGTATTCCTCATGAATATGGCCTTCAAACCAACGAAGACATCACCTGGAGCCAACTGAAAAAATGAGTTATTTGTTCTGCTGAACTTACTTAGAGATTGTATATCAACAAGGTCATGCCTTTCCAAGGTAAAGCAAGGATAATTTGGCTATATGCAATTTTTACCTTGTGCATGGGCTTTAGAGCTAACCTTGTCATAGACGACAAGATCCTGCTGAACTTAGGTATCTTGTTCACTTGCTTTGAGTCTTAATCCTATTTCTCTGATGCTCCTTCTCAATCAGGAGCCTTGGGGGTTGGAGGGCAGAATCAAGTTCTAGGAAGGGCCAGGAAAGATGCATTTGTCACTAGCCAGGTCCATTCTAAGGAGGAGAGTGTCCCGATTATCCATGTACCCTTTCCAGAGACTAGGGTGGGGTTATGGTGAGCATGGGAAGTTAATACCACTTTCTTCACTGTTGGCTACACACAATAAATAAGAATTCACTCCGTTATAAACTGCTTGATTTGGCCACATGGCTTAGATTGGTAGGACTGTGGTAAATAGTTTTCACCATCATAATTTTTCTAGATAACTTAAGTGCCAATATACAAGAGCTGGCAGTGCAAAACCATTTATTTTTTTGTGTAGAACTCTTTATGAAAACAAATAAAACTTTAATCCTATTAATAAAAACAAACAAATGATAACATATTTGTCTAGAACTTGGAAAATGTTGAGTTGATTCATGGCTATAACCTTAATGTAATTCACCTTGGTAGTGTCTGCTTATAATAGTAAAACAGATCACAGCAAACCTGAAATAGATAAGTGTCTACCCATGACCACTGGCATGGGTAAAGATTGCTGTATCATTGCATATACTAACAGTTATTTATACTGATTATTAATTACTTTATTTACTTATTTAAAAATATTTTTATTGATTTCAGAGAGGAAGGAAGAGGAAAAGATAGAAACATCAATGATGAGAGAGAATCATTGACTGGCTGCCTCATTCACTCCCCCTTCTGGGGATCGAGTCCATAGCCTGGGCATGTGCCCTGACCGGGAATTGAACAGTGACCTTCTGTTTCATAGATCGATGGTTAACCGTTGAGATACACTTGCTGGGCTGATTATTAAGAACTTTAAAGTATAAAGTTTCTCTGTACAGATGAACAAGGAATAGTGGTTATTTCTGGGAGAGGATCTAGAAAGATCAGGGAAGATGGTTTAAATTGTTTTTATTACATGAATATACCTATAGTTAAAAAAACAGGGGGTGGGGTGGGAGAGGGGAGAACTATGGGAATATGGGTGGAACCAAACTGTTCCACTAAGCCAAGTCACCTGAAGAGAGTGGGGCAAGGCCCATGAGCTGAATAACAAAGAAACAGATAATTCCCAGAGAAACTGACACATGGCTGTAAGAGCCGAAGGAGGAGGCTTAACTGAGCCAGAAGCATGCAACACCAAGAAGCCTACAAACAATGGGCAATGTGGGTCCATTCCCGAACTCCACCAAGCAGAAGACCTGAGGGGTACCAAAAAGGAAAGCCCTTTCTCCCAGCTTTCATCTTTGTCCTGGCATCAGAAAACAGTGACATACAAATTTTGGTCTATGCCCAGAATTATCATGAAGGACTTGGATTTCATCTCCTCCTTTTCTTGCCCCATTTGAGATGGAGGAGCTAGCAGTATAACAGGCCCTCTGCAATACAAGAGGGGGCACAACGTGGAGAAGCAAGAGACACAGGGGTTCCTTGAGCTGAGGGAGCAGAGTGACCCCTCCCTAGACACTGCCAGTCTACTTTTATTCTGTGCTTCTGGAAGAACAGAGTCTTACCTACTTTTCACCTTGATAGATTTTTCTATCTGCTGTCTCTGCATGTCTCTCTTCACCAAACATCTATGATATTAGCTCTATTATTTTTTCAGACACTTTTTATTTTTTTAAGACTTCAGGCAGAAGTGTAGACAGCTGTGATTCTCTTTGGCCTTTTTGATGATTGACGAAGTTGTCTTCAGATTCCACTCTTGGTTTCCACCTAGTCTCTTTTGTCTTGAAGGCTTTGGGACTGTGTCAAGGAGAAAGGTGTGAAAGATGTCTGCATATTCTATGGACTGAAACCCACTCCCACGCCTAATCATGGAATTTGGAGATAGGGCTTTAAAGGAGTAATTAGGATTAAATGAGGTCATAAAGGTGGAGTCCTAATCTGAAAAGATTGGTGGCCTTATAAGAAGAGGAGGAGATCTCTCTCTCTCTCTCTCTCTCTCTCTCTCTCTCTCTCTCTCTCTCTCTCTCTCTCTCTCTTGCCCTTTGCAAACACTCTGAGGAAAGACTGTGTGAACATGGGAGTGTGTGGGGCAAGCTGAGTCTGCCATTCCAGTCCCTGGAGACCAGATGTTACTGAGATCACAGAGGAAGAATCCTCTGTCTATTAGGGTTTCATAGTGATGAAAAGCAGGGGCTGTGGGAGTCTGGTTGGAGCCAGTTATTGGCATCCTGGCTCTACCAGGTGGCTGTGTGACTTTGGACACAATACTCAACCTTCGTTTCATTGATTAAAAGAGGATAATTATATATACATCATTTGTAGGACTTACATGGAATGTGTGTAAAGCACTAAGCACTGTGGCAGGCAAAAACAAACGCTGAAAGCATGAACAGGAGTAAGGCAATCCCAATTTCCCCTCTTTAGGCTTCCCTGCCTAGATTTATGCTGCCCCTATTTCCAGTCTGTGGGCTAAGAATAGAATTCATCAAAGCCAATTATCTTGTGAGGAGGAGGTAGAGAAGATGGTTTTGAACCAGCCAGTTGACAGTGTTATGAGAAAGCAGAAAGTATGGGGCTGCTGCATCCAACCAACTGGCTGAGGATTTGTTTGCACCTCTGAGTATTCATTTACTGTCATCCAGAAGTTGCCTAAATATTTTAATTATGTTTCTTTCATTGTATTTTAACGAAGTAATGAATTCTTCCACCCACTTTTTATTCTATCATAGGCCAATAACTATAACACCCAGAAATCTTTTTAAATTGCCAGGAATCAGAATTCAATGGAGCTCTTTCTTGGGTAGTAAAATGAATCTGCTAATTTTGTTAGCTACCAAGCATCTGGGAATACCTCCTGGGAATTGAGCCCCACCTAGGTTGGGAGGGAAGTAAGGTACAAAATAATCAGAAGGCTTCCTTAGCCTTACTTTTACCTTAGAATGAAAATAAGTCATCTCATCTTATTTAATTTATTTATTCATTTACTTACTCAATAACCATTGGTGGAGAACACACTGCGTGCCAGGCACTGGGCCAGGCATGTTGTAACTGGATATTACTGGAGCATAAAGTATGCGGTAAGGATTAGAGAGAAAAGAGCTCGAGGTAAAAGGGACCAGATCTTACAGATTTTATAGAGAATTTAGTGAAGGGGAGCCATTCATGGTTTTCAACAAGGAATGACATAGTCTGATTTACATGTTATATAAATGGCTTTGGCTGTAATGAGAAAAATGGGTTAGAGATAGAGTTACTGGTTATGATGACAGTACTGTGGTTTTGCAGGAGAAAATGAAGACAGTGGAAATAGGATTGGATAGTGGACACCTGAGAACTCCTCTTTTCCTTCCTCCTTTCCAGGAGTCATGATCTCAAGTGGGATCTATGTGGTTCTGGGGAGCTGAGACCCACTGTGTCTCCATAGGGGTCCAACATGTAATTAGGCTAAGTCAATTACATTTGGTTTAGGAAAGTGGATGTACTGATAAGCATCGACTAAGTTACATGCATCACCTATAGAGCTGGGGGTTGGTTTAGAGGTGAACATGTTACCTAAAAGAGCCTAATCACACAGTGATTCTCAACTTTTGGGGATTCTGTGACCAGATTGTCTCTCTTGCTCTGAAAACTGTAGTGGAAAGATATGAGATGGGACTCACTGGAGATTGGGAAGGCGGACGAGAAGAGGCTGTTATTTTCCAGAGCCAATCGGAGGCAGAAGCAAGGGCAGATGTGAGGTTCAAAGCAGCTCCCGGGAGAGCACTTGAAACCTACCTACTTAGACTGAGAGAGTCAAAATGCCCAGAGAACAATCATAGTGGCTTCCCTCACCTTAACCACTCTTACTGTTTCCCAGGTTTGTTGTTCCCTGTATGTAAGCCCTTTCTACTTCACATACATAAAAGGTTTTCTTTTCTTTTCTTTTCTTTTTTCTTTTTTTTTTTTTTTTTTACCAACCGAAGACTGGCTGATGCAAGATGATAGTTAAATTCATGAAGGAGATTAATATTGCTTAAGAAAATTATCTCCAGTTTGGAGGATATGTGGATAATATGAGAAACCTCAAGGAATACCAATATTTGGAGATCAGTGGAGGGAGATAAGGAAGGAGACTAAAAAAGGAACTGTCTAAAACAAAGAAAGAGAACTCACAGAGTATAATAGCATAGGAACTAAAGCTTTAAATTTCAAAGAGAAGGAGGAATTACCAAACTAAAGTGAGAGAATTTGGCAAGATAAGTAAGGCCTAAAGAGTGACCAGTAGATTTGGTGGATGAAAGATCAAGTGGGACCTTAGCAAGAATAGCTTCAGGAGAGTGGTAAAAGATGAGGCTGTATTGTAGGTTCAACTGGGAGAATTGGCCCCATCCCTCAGTCATACAAAAAAGATAGCATGAATTTTAGCTGCCTAATGCCTTGTAAACACATTTCTACAGTTGGATAATTTCCCCATGTATCTTGGTATCCCGAGGTAGAAACTAGACACTCACTTGTTCCCCAACCTTCCTTGCTACAAGAGCACAGACATGTACCTTCAGCTTTTCTAACCAAAGGCACCCATTTGAGATTTATTTAAAAAAATATTTTATTGATTTTTTACAGAGAGGAAGGGAGAGGGATAGAGAGTTAGAAACATCGATGAGAGAGAAACATTGATCAGCAACCAAGGTACATGCCCTTGACCAGGATCGAACCTGGGACCCTTCAGTCCACACGCCAATGCTCTATCCACTGAGCCAAATCGGTTAGGGCCCATTTGAGATTTTGATTCAGAAGACACTGACTAGAAGAAGGAAACAGCACAATTCTGGTAAAGATAACTGAGGTCCATACTGAAAATATTTACAGTGAGGTATCGTAAGAGACAGAAATATCCATACCCTTTGATCCAATTATCTCACTACTCAAAATTGAAAATAATTCTTAGAAGCCAAAAACTATACTTATGAAGATGATCACTGCAACATCTTTATTTCTAAAAAGAAATGCCGGGGTCCAACCCCAGCAGGTCCAGGGGTCCCCAAAGGTGTGGACGGAGTCGGCGAAGAAGGAAAGACACGGAGACAGTGTTCAGTTGATCAGCAGCCTAGCCAGGATCTCCAGCCAGGATCTCCAGCCAAGTTCTGGTCTGGATCTCCAGAGAGGTTCTGCTCAGGATCTCCAGCCAGGTTCTGTGTCCATGTTCTCTTGCTAGGTTCTCCAGGTTCTCCAGCCAGGTTCTGTAGCCATGTTCCCTCGCTAGGTTCTCCAGCCAGGTTCTGTCCAGGTTCTCCAGCCAGGTTCAGTCACCAGGTTCTAGTCAGGTTCTCTTGCCAATTTCTGTAGTCAGGTTCAGTCCAGGATCTTTTGCCATGTTCTCTCGCTAGGTTCTGTCTCTATGTTCTGAGGCCAGTTTCTGTCCAGGATCTTTTGCCATGTTCTCTCCAGCGAAGTTCTTCTGTCTCTAGAGAACGTTCTGTGTAGGTTCTGCGCCTAGGTTCTGTCTCTCTTGGTTCTGTCTTCTTACATCTGTATTTATACCAGTTGATTCAATCCTATCAATCTCTATTCCAAAGGTTAGGGCGTTTCTTATCTCCATTCCAGGGAGTAAAGATTATGTAGCTTAAGCATGATTGTTCGTAGTTAAAATGATTAATTACCCACCTGGCACTTAGTTAAGAGGTTTTATTCCCTCCCTAACTTCAGGGGAAAATCCCTACCTGGGGATTCAACCTTTCTCAGAGAGGTGACCTTGGTTAAAACACAGCGCCAAGAAGGTGAGCAAACATATTAAGAACCGTATGCCATATATGCCAGGTCCCTTGAAACTGCAAGGATGGACCGGCTCCCGGCAAAGAAAAATTTGAAATGAACTAAATGTCCATCCTCAGTGGAATGGTCTAATAAACCATGACATATCTACTTGCTGGAATATTGTTCAACTTGTAGCTTTCCTATTAGTACCTGGTAGGCATTTATTACAGTAGTAAGTGCTTAAAATGAAAACTATGAAGACTGTGTATGAGAAAACTTTTATGATTGGTAGTGATAATGTTAATAAAAGCAAAATTTCATATGGTGATTACAGCTATGAAAAGTAAAAATATGTGGGTACATGCACTCTAAATGGACTTAAGACTGAAAAATGAAAAAAAGAAAATATTTTAGGTAGAGTAGAAAGTATGTGAGTGATTTTTTTCTTCACTCTTTAATAATATTACTATGTTTGTTACTTATATACTTATTCCAAAATAATTTCACTTTGAAAATGCAAAAAAAAAAAAAAAAAAAAAAAAGCTAAATAAGTATAGTGCAACTCCTGCTTTGCTCTGGGCTCTGACTGGCTTCAGGCCATTCTGCCATTTTAGGTAATCCCATCAACAGGCATCAAACGTTTCTATTGATTAGCCCACCATGCCAGAGAAATTATGACTCATGCCTCAGGAAGTTGGCTGCTTCTGTGACATTGCAATCCATCAACACTTTCTCTGGAGACTCCCACCCTCATGCACCTACTGAGAGAAACAATGAAGAGGGCAAAGTCTGTGCTTGGAGCTGAGCTCTGCTTCTCTGTTTGACAGCTTTAATTGGGCTTGTGAGAAGCGATAGCATCTGGGAAAGAGGAGAGGCTTTGGAGCATGTATTAGCTGGCTTTTGTTCAGGTGCAATGGAAAATCTTACTGGAGTGGCTAAAATATTTTTGAACCCTTTTAATTTCCTCATTTAACAAGAAGTCTGAAGTTAGATGGTCCTTCACGGCTTGGTGCTCACTAAGGAGATTAGATATCCAGGCTTTCTCAGCCTTCATTCTCTGTGTGTGGCTTGTCTGCTCCTTGCCCCAAGAAGGCCATAGCATGCTCACATTACTGGTAGAAAGATGAATCACCTATAGACTTTCACTTACATCTCCTTGGCCAGAACTGTGTTACAGAACCATCTTTAGCTCCAAGTAATGTTTGGAAATGGTTTTTTATTCTCTGATTCAGCTTTCCCATTTCCTTATCTGAAAGGGGACGTTCAATGAACTTTCTCATGTGGTGAAGACCCAATGAATGAATGTCAGGAAAGCATCTCACCTAACACCAGGAGCATGGGCTGTGCTCAGGATGTGCTCCATGAAGCTGGGTCCCCAAGGAACCAAAGAGTAAAGTCACATTGAAATGAGATACACATGTAATTCCAAAACTGTTAAAGAATAATGTGTATATATTTTTTATTTTAAGACAATTAAATTTTAGTTTAAAAAAATAAGAGAATAATAGTTTAATAAGACATAATAAAACCGATGGTCTCTCATCCGCCAAACTTCCCTGTTTCCAGGATGTGATTACTCAGAAGCAATCCCTATGAAATTTTGGGGGTGTGTATCTTTTGGAATTTATCTCCTGATTTCTAAATAGCATATTTCTATTGATATCTATTGATATCAGTATGAGGTATCTACTGATACCTAGTGATATTTCAGTCTTAGTATCTATTGAAAAACTACTATGAAAAGTGAGTATTTGCTGTCCTACACTTTGCCCCACACCACACACACACACACACACTTCCCCACCCCTTAAATAAATGTATCATCGTTTTGGTTAAGTAATTATACAGTTTTTACCTCATTATTTAGAGCTGAGCCATGCAGTTCCTGCAATGATTAAACTTTGTTTAGACTGAAGTGAACAATTGCTTCATTAAAAATTTTTTGCTGAATTTTTAATGTACCTATCAATAATTCCTACTAAACGTTGCACTACAAGTATAAATCTCATCTCATATGGTAAAACACACCCAGCATCCTCTTTCCATCCTGGAGCTCTCTGTTGCCTTGTTTGAATCTAGGCTGCTGCATAGTATTCCTCCTGGGATTTTTTTTTTTTTCCCTGGGAACTCTTTCACTACTTTGCTATGTAAAATGACTGTCTTCTGGATCCTCTGTCTTTATCCTTCTTGGATTGTGCCTTCATTTGGGTGTCATATTATCTTGCATTAATTTCCTGAAAAAGAGTTCTTGAGGTAAATTATAAAACATCTGAAAATGCTTCTTTTCCTACCCTCACCATCAATGTATAGTTTGGGTGTTCATAGAAATTTAGTGCACATCTTGTTCCGGAAGACCGAAAGCTTTGCTCCATTGTCAATCTACATTCTAACCTTTTCCATTGTGATCAAGAAATCTGATAAAATTCTGATTCCTGATCCTTTCATGTGACTGTTTTTCCTTCTTGGAAAAATCTTAGAATCTGCTCTTTTACACAAAATGAACTTTTGGGGGGTTGGTTTCTTTTTGTAGCTTCTTCTTATTTTATGGTGACAAAACTTTTTTCTTTCCCATGTTAATTGTGCATATTGGGGTACGTTTTCTTCTGCTTCATGTTGTCTCTTTCTCAGAAGTTATACTGCTTATTTTATTACTTGACTATTATGTGGAGGATTTATTCAATGTCTTCTGGTTCCTAGCTATCATTGTTACCGAAGACCAAATAAATACCAAGCACGCTTCCTAGAGAAGGCGAGGGACCCCATTTATTAACACTAGTGGACTCTGGGAATAATTTCCAAATCAGAGTGAAGTAACACGCAGAGCGATTCACTTTTTATAACTTTCTGGGGTCTTGCAGATATGGTTCTGCCCCCTTTTGTGGGCTTACAGGAAAGCCCCCAGGTGTTGGGGGTCCCCAGGCCATATCTGATGATCTGTCCTGGGGCCAGCGATAACGACCTTCCCGTCCCTTCTCCCCCGCCTCCCCCCACCCCCAGCAGTGCATTGTTCACAGTTTTTATGGCCTGACACGCCTTACAAGACCAGTTTCCTCCTCATCATATTTAAGGTTGATGTTCTGCTGTAAAAACAGTGTGCATGCATACATGCATGGAATTCTTTGAGTGGTTGGCTGTAGTGTACGTTTATCAAGCAAAGACTACTGTTTTGTTGGGGATCCTCAAGTATCATCATCAATGGATCTTTTCCATTGGGTTGGTCATTTTACAGAGGGTTCCTCCAATGCCCAGACTTGGAGGTCTGAGGATGACTGCCAGCATTCTTCAGGCATGGCCAAGGCACTTTGGATTTCACCCTGCAGTCACCTTCTCCCTACTACTTTTTGGAAGCTCACCCCTTTCCTTACCCATGTCTTATGTTCCTTGTGTAACCTCTCCAAGAGAGTTGAATTCCCAATTTTCTGTAGCTGGAGGAAATATGATTGGTTGTCTGGCTGACAGGAGTCAATTAAAAAAATTATTAGGAAACATTTAAGATATTGAAAAGGTACAAAGAATAATAAAGTTAAATTTCTAAAAATATAGTAATTAGTTATCTGAGAAAAAGTGTCCTGTTAAATACACCAAAAAACAACAACAAAAACACAAAGTTGGAAAATACACACACACACACACACACATACACACACACACACACTCACACTTTTTAAAATAAATTGTTGAGCTGACATGAACATAGAAGGAATCATCCAAGGCCAAACTGAGGCAAAACAATCTAAAGAGGAAAGCAAGTACTGGAGCAATTGCTAATCTCTGAAGACTCAGGGACAGTTGACAAAGCCCCAAGCCTGGGAACATAATAGGTTAGATAGTTTAGAAACCTTCGTATGCAGTTAGCACTCCCAGAGGGCTATATCTCATGAAGGTATAGATATATTTTCCACTGTGAGGCAAACAAACTCAAGTCTCCCCATTCAGACTTCAGCCATTCTCTTCTCTGCACCTGCCATGTTTCCAAGGTCCCCGGAGCCTCCATTTCAGTATCATAAACCCTCTTGCTTCTTGGTTTTGCTCCCCACGTGCG
Source organism: Myotis nattereri (assembly GCF_964212035.1). Classification (NCBI taxonomy): domain Eukaryota; kingdom Metazoa; phylum Chordata; class Mammalia; order Chiroptera; family Vespertilionidae; genus Myotis; species Myotis nattereri. Next base: position 35,676,456 of record NC_138088.1, read on the forward strand.
GTAAGCTTTCTGCCCTTTATGATTTGTTATGACAGTTGTCACATCTCTACGAGTTTTCAGAATTTGAAACTGCTTTGTTTGCCGTTTTCTGTTCTCTTTATCCTCATGGGTGTGTGCCTTTCTCCTTTTCTAGAATTTGGTGGTGTTTTAGGGAAGGGAGAGGTATATGTGAGTAATTAATCTGTAACCTTTTTAAACAGGAAGGCCAAAGTGTAGTCCTTTACCAGTGTTTTCATTGTCCATCTCACAGAAAAATGTCTTCAAAAGACTCCACTCTGTCTGCCCACAACTTCCCACTCAGAGCTGCTACTCAATTCTCATTTCCTATCAGCACAAATTGTTCTTTCATCGTCTATCTGAATCCTCATCATGTTTCACCTTGTTCCCAGTTTGAATACTGGCACTTTTAAAAGTATTTCAAGTGATGCTAATGTGTCACTAAGTTTGAGAACCACTGCTTCTCATGGACTAACATTTGGATCAGTCTGGTGGAGAATAGTCAATACTCCGCGATGGTTAGTAATGTCCTGGGCTAGGCTCCCTCCAGGTGCTGCTTCACATGGTTAAACCATACTAATTTCAATAGCCTAGAGTTTATTGCCTACCCCTTTCAGAGTATGTATACTGTGTATGCATGCTTGCACACAGGAACATGTATTCTTGGAATGTAGTCAGAAACTTCCCCAACTACTTTACTTAATTTCATGGCCACTTGAAGAAAGTTCTGAGAAAATCAGACTGACTTTATTACCAAAAAGCAACTCCTTATGAAAAACACTGCAATTAGACAACTACACCTATTTTTTTTTTTAAGTGGGAGAAAAATACAAGCTCAATCTGCAATGATGCCTTTGGGAAGTTAGGATACTTTTCTGAGCGGCCATCGTCATTCAAGTTCAGGTAATTATAGTCCAACACTACATTAAGTTAAGAGCATTGGCCAACTTTCTAACAAAAGTGCATGTGATTTTGGCTGTCAGTATAAAAAGGATGACAATATAAAGTGTGTCCCAAAATTCACGCAAGAAGTAATTTTGATAGAAAACACAGGTTTATAATTAAAAATTATAAATTTTTTATTGATTCATAAATTATTCAGTATAGGGTTATGTACAGAATAGCATATCGGGTAAATGGATTATCATGTCGCAATAGCGAGCACCATTAATGTTATTGCCTGAGCAGCCACATTTTCGAAGAAGAATGGTCTGATGATGCCTCCAGCCCAAAATCCGCACCAAACAGTGACACGTTGTGGATGCATTTGTTTCTCAACAATCACTCGTGGATTTTCTGAACCCCAAATGCGACAATTTTGTCGATTAACCAAGCCATCAAGATGAAAATGAGCCTCATCGAAATTCAGCCACATTTATGCAAAACGGTCATGGAAAATTTCAACAAAAGAGTGTGTATGTGCCAGCAAAACCGTGGAGGCCATTTATCCAATATGCTATTCCATACATAACCCTATACTATATACTTTAGGAATCAATAAAAAATTTACAATTTTTAATTATAAACCTGTGTTTTCTATCAAAATTACTTCTTGCGTGAATTTTGGGACACCCTTTAATATAGGTATTTGCATTAACTTCAGTGAACATTTATTTCATTTTTCTTTGGTCAAATTTGATATTAAAGATGATGTGAGAAATGGAGAGATGAATAAAACATTTTCTTACTCTAAGAAAGCTACAATCCAGAAGAGAATTTTTAATCTAGAAGGGAAGAAAGCTAACTCGTTAGATAACCTAAGAAAAATTAGGAAAAGGCCACCATGGAGGCACAATAACAAAGGAATTGGCATAATTTCTTTGGAAAGGTCTACCTTCTTTCTTGCAACTATTAAAAAGTTGAAGAGAGCTTTATTCTCCAATAGAAAATATGGAAGATAGAAATACTACGCTTTGGGTCCAAAGAGAAAAGACGAGTGGCAGCACCAGGCCCACTTCGAAGGCAATTGTATTTTTGTTGTTGTTAATCCTCACCCGAGGATATTTTTTCCCATTCATTTTTTTAGAGAGAGTAATAGGGAGTGGGAGAGACAGAGAGAGAAACATCGACAAGAGAGAGGCATATTGATTGGTTGCCTCCTGCATGTGCCCTGAACAGGGCTGGGGATTCAGCCCCGAAGCACATATCTTTGACCAGAAGCAAACCCACAACCCTTCAGTCCTTGGGCTGGTGCTCTAACCACTGAGCTAACCAACTAGGGCATGATTATATTTCTTTTTTAAAAAAAATTTTAAATCTTTATTGTTGAGATTATTACAGATGTCCCTCTTTCCCCACTCCCCGCCCCCCCCCAATAGCTCCCCTCCACCTGGTTTCTGCCCTGCCCCAGGCCTTCACCAGCCTATTGTCTGTGTCCATAGGTAATGCATACATGAATATAAGATCTTTGTTTAAATTATTTCTGCCCCCCAACCCCCCTTCCCTCTGACATTCGTCAGTCTGTTCCATTTCCATGACTTTGATTCTATTTTATTCACCAGTTATTCTGTTCATTAGATTTCTTATTTGTTTGATTTTTAGATTCAATTGTTGATAGGTATGTATTTGTTGCCATTTTGTTGTTCACATTTTTTATCTTTTTCTTTTTCTTCTTCTTTGTAAAGAATACCTTCAGAATTTCATATATTACAGGTTTGGTAGTGATGAACTCCTTTAACTTTTTCTTGTCTGTGAAGCTCTTTATCTGACCTTCAATTCTAAATGATAGCTTCGCTGGGTAATCTTGGTTGTAGGTCCTTGCTATTCATCACTTTGTATATTTCTTGCCACTCTCTTCTGGCCTGCACAGTTTCTGTTGAGAGATCAACTGACAGTCATATAGGCACTCCCTTGTAGGTAACTAACTGCTTTTCTCTTGCTGCTTTTAAGATTCTCTCTTTGTCTTTTGCCCTTGGCATTTTAATTATGATGTGTCTTAGTATGGTCCTCTTTGGGTTCCTTTTATTTGGGGTTCTCTGTACTTCCTGGACCTGTAAGTTTATTTCTTTCATCAGGTAGGGGAAGTTTTCTGTCATTATTTCTTCAAATAGGTTTTCAATATCTTGCTCTCTCTCTTCTTCTGGCACTCCCATAATTTGGATGTTGGTACGCTTGAAGTTGTCCCAGAGGGTCCTTACACTATCTTCATATTTTTGGATTCTTTTTTCATTTTGCTCTTCTGGTTGGGTTTCTTTTGCCTTCCTCATATTTCAAATCATTGATTTCATTCTCAGGATCCTCTAGTCTACTGTTGAATACCTGAGTATTATTCTTTTTTTCAGTCAGTGTATGCTTGATTTCTGACTTGTTCTTTTCCATGTGTTTGGCATTCTCACTAAGATCCTTGAAAGTCTCACTAAGTCCGTGGATGTTTCTAGAAGATTCTTGAGTCATCTTATAACTGTGGTTTATATATACTCTATATCCAATAGTTTGCTTTCTTCCATTTCTTTCATTTGTGACATGTTTCTTTGTCTCTGCACTTTGGCTGCTTCCCTGTGTTTGTTTCTATGTATTGGGTAGCTGCTAAGTCTCCTTGAGTTATAGATTGGCCTTGTGTAGTAGGTGTCCTATAGGGCCCAGTGGCTCAGTCTCCCCAGTCACCTGAGCTGGGAACTCTAGATGCACCCCTTTGTGGGCTGTGAGCACAGTCTTGTTGTAGTTGAGACTTGATTGCTATTGGTGTCACTGGGAGGAATTGACCTACAGGCCAATTTGCTGTGAGGATCAGCTGTGACTACAGTGGGAGAGCTGCTATGCACGAGACACCTCTATGGAGCAGGACTTGCTTCAGTGGAGCTTTGGTGCTCCTGAGTCTGCCCCTTGAGTGTGTTGCTTATGGATGTGAAGAGTTGTAATCTGGTATGGTCTCACACTGACCACTGGGTATACTGGCTCTTGGGTGTCCAGGGAGGTGTAAAATCCGCCCCTGCCTGGGGCCACCCAGTGGGTGCTACAGAAAGATTTGCAGATCCCTCCTCTTTGTATCAGGTTTGGAAGTGCCCAGAGGAGGCCCAGCTGCTATCTTGGTTCTCTGCTCCCATGATTGTTTTCTTAAATGCCTATTATGTGTGGGAGTGGAACACAGTTGGGGTGGCCTGTACTCCTCCTAGCACAGGAAGCAAGGCAGGCTGGTGCTGGTGCTGGCTTTGGGCTTTTTATGGATAGGTTTGGGGCTCCCTGATCCAGCTGCAGCTTGTTTAACAGGTTCTAACCTGAGCAAGGACAGGCCATTCATATGAAAAAGCTGTTGAAGGCAGTGTGGGAGGGGTTGTAAATTGGATGGGGTGGGGTCTCAGGGAATCACCAGGGTGGAGCAAATAAATGGCTGCCAGTCAGCCCTGTAACCAGGAAGTTTCCAGCAAAGTTACAATGACCACTGTGAGCACCTCCTTCTGGGAGAAAGCCGTCCCCGAGTTCCTGCTCTGATGCCAGACAGTTCAGTTTCTCCTCGTATGTGTCTGGGTCTCCCAGAACCTCGCCGGTCACTGGAGCTCAGAAAGCGGGAGCCTGTAAGTTCAGTTTTGGTGCTGGGCTTTTAGGAGGAGCCCCTGGATCTCCAGCAGCCTGCGTTTCACTGAGCCCCAGTCCCCACTTTTTTTTTTTTTTTTACAGCCTGTAGATCTTACTGCCCGTTGGGACTTCTTTTTCCAGCTCTGGGACCCTGGGCTGGGGGTTTGGTGTGGGGCCGGGACCCCTTGCTCCTCCAAGTGGCTTCCACAGAGGCAGTCTCCCTCCTGATTACAAAAGCGGCACACGTGGGTGCCGGACCAGCCCGTTCTGTGCCTCCGCACCTCTTACCAGTCTCAGGGTGCTTTCTCTTTATTTCTCTAGTTGTAGGGCACCCATTCAGCCAGCTTTCTGGCGGTTCTGGGTGATGGTTGTTCTGTATTTTAGTTGTAATTTTGATGTGGTTATGGGAGGCAGGAGTACAGGCGTTTGCCTACTCTGCCATTTTGGTTCTCTGCTCGCATGATTGTTTTCTTAAATGCCTATCATGTGTGGGAATGGAACACAATTGGGATGTCCTGTACTCCTCCTAGCACAGTGAGTGGTTTAGTGTGTGATGTGGGTGATTCTGGCTGCTTTGTTAAAAGATTTCCCCTGCTGCTTCTCTCCTAACTGACTTAGTTACTTGTTCTCAGAATATTCAGGTTCAGTGATGCTAAAGGCTACAGGTTACTGTGTAACATATTGGGACATGGAAGATGTATCCTCAGAAACCCCCACTGGGCAGTTACGTTCAACATGAATAATGAAACCAAGTGTCCAACAGGGCCTTAGAGTTCATCTTGTTTGATCTCTCGTTTCCTTGATATTTCTGATGAAATACCACTCAATGTCTGTATGAATACTGTGTCAGTTGGGAGCTCACCACTTCCCAAGGAAGTTTGTCACCTGTATGATAGTGCATATTGTTAAAAAGTTTTTTTAAAAAATGTTGAGCTAAAATCAATAATCGTCTTGAGCATTATAAAATTCTTCTTCTTCTTTTAAAAATCTTTATTGTTACCTTAGAGCATCTGCATCTGTGAGCTGTAGAATAACATCACACAGCCTGATATGTGTATAATTTTGAATTCCAGAAGGGAGAAATACAAAAAAAATAATGCTACTAACATTTTTTTCAAAACTTTATCACCTATTTGATCATACAGGAAGCAGTATCAGTGAAAACTCTTATGACACATGTCTGGACCACTGTATAATTATCACATACACAAAAAAATCCTAATTTTAACATTGTTATAATATTATTATTAATATACATTTTACACTCAAATTTTTCCAGTTATCCCAATGAAGTTCTTTAATCTGGAGTAGTTCCTCAGCCTTTCTTTGTTTTCATGTCTTTGACATTTTTTGAAAAATACAACATAAGTGTTTCATAGAATGTCCCTCAATTTGGCTTTGTCTGTTTATTTCTTCATAGATAGATTCAGGTTAAACATCTGTGACAAGAACATTGCATTGTATCATGAGACACACAATACAAGTCTGTGCCATCGTTGGTGATTTTGATTTCTTGATTAAGATGATGTTTGTCAGACTCCTTCAATAAAATACCACATTATTTTTGTAATTAGGAAATAAACTGTTGGGTGATCCTTTGGAAAAAAAAAAATCTTTATTGTTGAAAGTATTACATAGGTCCCCACCCCCCACCATTGACTCTTCTAGCCCACCCCCCTACCCTGCCCCAGGTCTTCACCACCCTATTGTCTGGGTTATGCATATATGCATACCAGTTCTTTCTTTTTCAACATATAGGATAATACTGAAAAATTCCAATTTTTGAAATCATCCCCGAGGAAACTTTTCCCAAACCAAAATGCCCTTGGTCTCCTTTATTCCCAGTTATCTACCTTTACACCTGGCTTTGATTTCAATGGAAGCTTTGTAGTTCACAAGGCTCAAAGCAGCAATAGATAAATTTCTAGACAAGAAGAGCAAATACTGATATTTTCATTTCCAGCCAATCTAGCAGCACCAAAGAATGAAAACCTGGCTTTTCAAATAAAAGGCTTTTCACAGAATGGCTTCTGTTACATTTTTTACACAGAGCAGCTGCTAGAAATTAACCAGCGAGGATTTATTGAGTGCCTAATGCTTGTTCAGACAAGCAGCACTAAGGACGCATAGAGGTAAAAGATTTAGTCTCAAGTCTCAAGGAGCTTTCTGTCTAGCTAGGGAGACAGCGATATATTTGAAGTACCAGCAAGCACTTCATGGCCGGTTGGAAAATATATAAAACTTTTTGTAGACTCAAAATACAATTTTAGTATTGTCTGAATGAGAAAAATTTGACCTCATGGATTAAATCCAAACTGAGAAATATTTACTGCCTTTTATCTTTAATTAGAGTGATACATTTTATGAGCAAATACTAGAAAGAGACTTTTCCTCCCATGTCTATTTAATCTATTAGTTCTGTCCCACAGAAAGACAATGCAAATCATATGTATAATCATAAACTTTTTAAAACACTAAAAAATTAAACAGGTTCAATTAATTTTAATAATGGGTTACTGAATCCTTTATATCTAAATTATTCCAATTAGTAATCAATATAAACATTAAAGAGTTTTACATTATCTTTTCATACTGAGTCTTTAAAATCTATGTCTTACAGTACATCTCAATTCAGATGCTAAATTTTTATCAGGAGTAATTGCTTTGTATTTAGATTTTATAAAATTCACAGTAGAAAAGTAAATTCACATTGCCAAGGTGTTCCAGATGCACTTAATTTTTTAAAAGAACCATGTCAAATATTAGTTTTAAGTTAAAATTAAAAAGAATTAAAATTCAGTTTCTCTGCAGTACTTGCCATGTTTGAAGTGCTTAATCACTACAGTTGAAGTGTTCAATAGCTACATGAGGGTAATAGCTACCATATTGGACAACTCAGATCAAGAAGATGAGATCATATTCAGGGTGCTAATATTTGAAGACTTTATAATGTGGACCTAATGAGATCCTGAGGCTTTGTGTAAAAGTGACTTTCATAGGTCATTTAAATAATATACTTATTAAAGTATAAAATATGTACAAAAAGTATATACTTCAATGAATATCCACAAAATGAAAATGTACACCCAGACCAAGAACAGAACATTACCAGCACTCTGCAAAAGTAGGGGTCAAGATTCATTCCTCCCCCTCCCATAATATAAATATTGACTCAGCACATGTATTAAAAAGGTAATCCTTTCCCCACTCCACTCCAGTCATCTTTGTCATTAATCAAGGTTATGTATATGTGAGGGTCTGTTTCCAGACATTCTCTTCTATTTATTCCTCTGTTTGCTTATTCTTGTGATAATAATTCACCGCCTTGATAATTAGAGCTTTATAATAAAACTTTCTGGTAGTAGAAGTCCTCAAACTTTGTTCTTTCCAAGATTTGTACTCTTCTTGGCCCTTTGCATGTCCATATATATTTTAGAACCAACTCACCAATTTCTACAAAATGCTCTGAAATTTTGATTGAAATTAGATTGCATCTATAGATCAATTTGGGAACAACAGACATTTTTTTCAGCATTGATTCTTCCAATCTATGGCCATGGCATGCCTATTTATTTAAGTCTTCTTTAATGTCTATCAATATTCTTTTTTTTGTAATTAAAATATTTTTATTGATTTTAGAGAAGAAAGGAGAGGGAGAGAAAGATAGAAACATCAATGATGAGAGAGAATTATTGATCGGCTGTTTCCTGCACACCCCAACTGGGGATTAAGCCCATAACCTGGGCATGTGCCCTGGCCGGGAATCGAACTGTGACCTCCTTTTTCTTGAAATAGAATTTTTATAGTTTCCTCTACCCATTATTTTTGTACATATTAAGCATAATGATTAAAAATTTCATTAAAGAGAACTTCATTATCTGAATGCCTTATGGGCCTATTATTTTATTTGTTTTTGGTTAAGTATTTTATTTTTAAGCTCTTGCAGGACATTGTTTATAAAAATTGTAGAGATAAGATGAGGCTCTGGTAGATCATATCTCCTTGCAGAGAGGTTTATTTTGCGTTTGGCAGGCAGTTGGGGTAGGGAAGACCACCTTAATTCAGTTTAGGATTGAATTATTCAAGGTTGGGTGCAGGCTTTTCTGAGGGTGAATTTATTTCTGTTTCTCCTTTATTCCTAAAGTGTAGCCTTTTAGGGGTTTTGAATAAAAATGTGGAATGTTGAACAGGGCTTCCCCCACCTTGATGTATGCCCAAATCCAGCCATCACCTATGAGATTTTCCAAAGGTCTCCTCAATTTCTAAGTGGCGCGAGCTACCCTTCTGCGCTCAGGTTTGTAGGCTCCAGGCTCTGGTGGCTCCTTTTCAATTAGTATAGGTCTTGGTAGGAAAAGTGTTGCCAGATGGCAGGCTCACCCCTCTGAACTTTCTTCTGTCTGGAATCTTAATTCTCCAAGCACTCATGGCCTTCAGAACTCTCAGATGCTTTTAATAGGTTAAAAAACAATTTTGTCCAGCTTTTCTAATTGTTCTCAGTGGGAGGGTTGTTCTGAAACAAGCAAACCTGGCATTTCACTGTAAAATCTTCCTAGTGTTTGCCTCCGTCTGCCTTAGTGACTTTGCCTTCCTTCTCCTCCCACTGTGCTCACTGTGCTTCTGCCACACTGACAGTATTTATTAGGTGAGGAGAAGGAGAGAGAGAATTCCAGGCATAGGAACAGCAAGACCAAAGATCCTAGGTGGGGAGGAACAAGCTTAGTTTCCCATGTGAGATGTCCTGCTTCCCAGATTGGGTCTCTCTTTTATAAACTCTTAATCCCATTTACTTAATCTTTATAGCACTTATCACAATTGTATTAAATTATTATGCAATTAGTAGTTCAATGCTTCCCAGTGTAATAATTTCATATGGCTGCTGTAACAAATTATTACAACCTTGGTGGCTTAATACAGCACAAATTCATTCTCTTATAGTTCTGAAGTCCAGAGGTCTGAAATCCGATTCCTGGGGTCAGTGTTAATGTGTTGGCCAGGCTTGCTCCTTTTGGAGGCTCTAGGGTGCATCCGTTTCCTTATATTTTCTAGCTCCTCTAGAAGCTACTTACAGGCACTCTTTGGCTTTTGGTCCCTTCCTTGTGTCATACCAGTTTTTTCCTTCTGTTGTCACATCTACTACTGACTCTACCCTCCTTTCTCCTCTTATAGGGACCCTTGTGATTTAATTGGGTTTAACCCAGAAAATCCACAATAATCTTCCAATTTCCAAATCCTTAATTTAATCATATCTGCAAAGTCCCCTTTTGCCATTGAAGGTAACATTCATAGGTTCTGGGGATTCAAATGTGGGTACTTTTGGGGGGCCTTTATTCAACCTCTCACATTCAGCATAGAAAGTAAACTCCAGAAGGGCTGGAATTTTTTTTTTCTTGTTCACCAGTCAATCTCTAGCGCATGGTCTATAGCAGCTTCTTGAAATTGGTAGAATGTGTTCTTCATCTCCAGGCAGCAAGGCACCTAAATGCATGTTAATGTAAAGGCTTGCTCAAGAAAAGTGACTGAATGGAAAATGCTAGGGCACGGGTAGTTGCACTGAGCACCTATAAAATACCAGGGATTAAGCTAGGAGTTTTACATCATTGCCTCCTTTAATTTACATAAACCTTCTGAAGTCAGTCCTGTCATAGTCATTTTGTGGACAAAGACATGGAGGCTCAGAAAGAATATGGACACTTCCACAAGTTCATACAACTGGTTTGCAGAAGAGTTAGAATTTAAAGGTGGGTCTGTCTGAGCCCACAGTTTAATAATGTTTTTTCATTTGACACTAGGAAAAGAAGTGGCTGAAATGTTAGAGTTTCTTTACAGGCTTTCTCTTCTTATGTGAGCTAAGGAATAAATTATTCTTGAAGTCTATGACTCATTCATATATTTGAGAAAATGGGTTGGTTTATATTTTTTGAAGGCAAAAGGACAGATTTTATTCGTGGCCCTTTTTGCTTCTAAATTTTGTTGTATTTATGGGTATAATCCTGATGTAAAAAAGCTTGCTTGAAAGGAACTAGAAATGTCTAAATTTTCTATCAAATAGCAATCTGTTAGCAGGAGTGTTCCTACGCGGTTAAATTTGGGGGAACTAAAAGGCCTCTTCGCAAAGATTAGCAAGGCGGTCCTGAATGGATCACTGAGCAGCAGATGGAAGGCGCCTAGGTCCCTCCCCTCAGCATGCGACAGCACTGCCTTTTGTAAGATCAAGTGACAACACCCCATCTGCCTGCCTGACAGCCACAGTTTGGGGTTAAAAACCCCTTGAAATGCTACCTGATTGTTCAAACACCTTTCTAACAAGGAAGAGCACCCTCTGACTCCCCAGAAGGGAAAAAAGGTGTGGCAAAATAGCTCTCCACTGTTCTTTATTTAAAAGTTTCAATTTTCAAAGTTGCCTATTTTTCCTGATTATAAGATTAGTATATGCTCTTTATAAATAGAATCAGAATGTCATTTACCTATAAACCACCCAAAAAATCCTGGTTAATATTCAGGTGAATATTCTTCTGAATATTTTCATATATATATATATTCATATATATGTATGTATATACACACATTCATATATAGTTTTTAGAAAAATGAAATTCTGTTCTTCATAGTGAGTTTTAAACTTATTTTTTTACTTAATATATTGTCAATATATCTAAATTAGTTTATATTTATTTAATTTAAATATTTCTTAGTAGGAACTGTAATATCCTTTCCTTATTTAGGGGCACTTTAGTCTCTTCCATTGTTTTCTATTATAAACAGCATAGTAATCAATCCAAATATATATACATATACTAGTGTATATATATATATATATATATATATATATATATATATATATATATATGTGTGTGTGTGTGTGTGTTTCTACAGATAGTCTTTCAAATCAAGTCAGCAAATATTTCTTTATTTAGGTTATGGAGATATACATATGACTAAGGGAGACATTGTCCGTCTCGGTAGGCTTATAGTAAAGGAGTGGAATTAGTCATTAAACAGGTAATTACAAGCAGTAAGAATGTTATTAAAGGGAAAACTTAGAGTGCTATCGAAATGTATAGTAAATAGTTTTTGCTTGGTATTGGCATGCCAGGTACAGCCTATCAGAGGAGAAATCATTTAAACTGACACTTGAAGGATGAACAAAAAGTTTGCAGATGAAATTGGTCTAGTGTCATCGGGTACTTTCGGTTGAGTGCACAGCATGTTAAAGGCCAGATGTCAGAGAAAGCATGACATGCTCATGGCTGCAAGGAAGGCTAGGATGGAGAATGAGCAGGAAAGAGGCACAAAATAATGTTTGAGAGTTAGAGGGAGGCTAGATCCTGTGAAAGGAACATTAAGGATATTAGAAAGGAATATTAGAGGATTTTAGGCAAGGGTGTGACATGCTCACTTTAAATTTAAAATTTCACTTATAAAATTGATAGCACTCACCCTGGTCAGTGTGGCTTAGTTGGTTGGGCATCATCCTGTGCACTGAAGTGTTGCTGGTTTGATTCCCCATCAGGGCACATGCCCAGGTGTAGGCTCAATCCCTGGTGGAGGGCTTTGCAGGAGGGAGTGATCAATGTTGAGCTCTCACATTTATGTTTCTCTCTCTCTCCCTCTCCCTCCTCTCTCTCTAAACAATCAATAAAAAAGTCTAAAAAATTGATAGCACTCTTTGATTATTTAGTTTGGGGGCATGAAAGAAAGGGTACGGTTTAGTGAGAATCTCAAGTTTCTGGCTTCAGCAATATAAGTGGAACATGTGTTCCATTTCTGCCATGTCCATGGTAGAGAAGCAGCTTCGAGGAGGGAGAAAGATGGTAGTAGTTTCAAACATTTTGAATTTGGGTTGTATCTAGGTATCAAATTGAAGATGTCTGTCAGTAAGCAAATAGCTTTACAGCTCACGTGAGAGGACTGAGCTAGACATATAATTTTTTGACTGATCACCATTTAGATGATAATTAAAACCATGGGAGAAGATGTGATCCCTCAAGGACAATATGATGAGGGCCAGGGTAGAGAGCTAAGGAATTCCTGTCACTGAGAGTGGTCTGGCAGAGATGGTGACAGCAGTAGGTACTAAGAATGGTAGGAGGAAACCCAGAGAGTGCAGAGTCACAGAAAGCAAGAGAAAAAATATTGTTCTGGATGAAGAAAGTGGTAAATTGTGTCAAATGCTGAGGCAAGTTAAGTGATGTTGTAGAAATGTAAATTTAATATCATGGAGACCTTATTGAACAAATGCGTTGGAGTTGAGAGGATGGCAAGGGCAGTAGAATAAGGAGGTAATAATGTGGAAATGTGTATGATACTTTCCTTAGGTTGTAATTCAAGTAATAGAATTGACAGGTCATATAAATTTTGATACATTTCGCCTATTTACTTTTCATAAAGGCTTTATAAATTTATGATCTTTCCTACAGTTTTGTGAGTTTTTATTTTTACATGCCCTTGCCAGATTTTTAAAACACCATCCCAAATTTAATAAATATTAGTGAAGCTCAGTATCTTTTAAAAAAATCATATTTAGTTCTTTTTTTCATATACCTTGTTCTGTTTGTTATGCACTTTAATTTTTTAAAAATTTATTTGTAAAATCTTTATTTGTTCTGATGATTTTTAACCTATATCTGTCATATATACTATAATATATTATCTTGTTTATTCTATTTTTATCACATAACAGTCTTTAAAAGTTCTATGTGTAACATCTAATTGTCTTTTTCATTGTGGTTTTTGACTTTGTTGTCTTGCCTACTGGGGCCTTCCTCAGTCCAAGTCTATACACATAGTCACTAAGTTTTTCTCTAATAAATTTATGGTTTTGTATTTTCATTCAGATTTTTAATTCACATAAAATTCATTTTGATGTGACATCTAAGGTGGGAACTCAATAACTAGTTGTTTCTCTCAAAATGTTTCACACTAATTTAGAGTTGGAATCTGGAGAATGAATAGATTAGGTAGGTGAAAGGGAGATTGGGATGAGAAAAGCATTCTAGGTGTAGGGAACAACAGTTCCCTGCCTGAGGTGGAAGGGTGCCTAGTGATATCAAGTGTTTGTAAAAAGGCTAGTTTTACTGGAGCTCAGAGAACAGGGAGAAAGTAGTTTATATAAAGCTGGAAAAATAAGTGTGGTTCTATTAAAGATTTAGTTTTTATTTCAGGGCACCAGGAAGCCAAGATAATATTTTAAGTGCCAGCATGATCATTTTTTCAATTTTGAAAAAAACAAAATGCACTTAGTTTGAAATTGGGATAAGGACTGGGAGAGAGCAAATGTGTTTGTAAGGAGATCATTGGAGAAGACTAATTTAGTAGTCATGTAATAGTTGATAGTAACTTAGATTCAGCTATGGGCAAGGGAGATGAGAGAACTAGTAGGATTTAAGATATTTAAAATGAAAATAATCCAAGATCTGGTTTATGGAAAACATCAGTCAGAATTTGGTTGGAAAATAAAACGACTTAAAGGTATTGTGATCAGGAAAGAATTTAATAGAGGGGATTGGGTGTTTATTAAACCATTGTAAGTCCATAGGAAAAGACTGCCATGATCACATGTCTCTTATACGTGGGTGGGTGATTCATAGGAAAATATCTGTAAGCCACTGTAGAAAGAACTGCCTGCTGATGCTGAAGAAAAAAAACATAAAGCCTTTTGATTTTCTTCCACATTCTGAATGTCATGGCAATGCTTCTTATTGTGGCAATCTAATCAAAAATCCACTGTAAGATATCCTGAATAATACAGTGCCCCAGATTTCTACTCTTTATTCTTTATGGGGGGAAAAATAGAAAGGTAAAAATAGTGCTGAGTTACTAGCAGACAGTTTGACACAAGAAATGAAGGAGAGAAAGGTGTCAATGATGATACCTATGTTGCTGGCACCGGTAACTAAATGGAAGGCAGTGTCATTTGATGATACTGAAAACAGTGGAAGATGATCACATTTGTAGATCCTGACTGTAGTATTAGTATCTATATAAGTAATAAACATTTATATGGAGATTATATATTAAACATTATATACATTAGCTCATTTAAACTTTACAAAATTTCATGAAGTAGCTATTAATATTATTTTCATTTACAGAGGAGAAAACTGGCCTGCCAAGAAGAAACTGGACAGAGGACACCAAGGTAAGTAAGTGATAGACTTGGGATTTCAACTAAGACAATCTGGCTCCAGTCTGTTATTTCAATCCCTGTAAACTACTATGGAAAAATTTATAACCTTGGTTTTGGACATGTTGATTTAGAGATGTTGTTGAGACCTTTGGGGGAAAAAAAGTCAAGTGGGAGTATGGTTTGAAAGCTCAGAGGTGACGTCTGGCTGGAGATTTTCAAATGATCATATTGAAAAGTATGTTGTGGGTATGAATGAGATCAAGTGAGTAAGTGCAGAGTTAGAAGAGATGACTGAGCTTGGACGAACTCAAGCACTTCATGGTCCTATAGAGAAGCTTACATTTTCCCAGCATCTGGAGAAGGAACAATACAGAGGCAGGAGTAGAATTAGAATATTATAATATTCTAGAATCCAATGGAAGAGGAATTTTCAAAAAGGAGAGTGTGGTCAAGAATGTCATACAGAGTATATTGGTGACCTTATCCAGTATTCATTTGATAGAGTGACAACGATAGAATCATAGGAACCACTTTAGAGTGGTAAGGAGGAAAGGTAGGGTGAGGGAGGATAGAGAAAGCACATACTGACTATAACAAAGAGAAGAGAGATTCTGCTTGGTTTGCAAGAGAATTCCATTCAAGGGAGATTTAGGAAAAAAATAGTTGGCTTGTTTTGAAGAGGGAGAGACTTAAAACTCTCCCTGTTTGAAAGCTAAAGGGAAGGACCCAGTTGAGGGCAAGAGTTTGGATACATAGGATAAAGATGGTATAATTATTCACATGAAATTCCCAAGAACGGTTAGAAGGATGAAATTCAGTACTTGTGGAAGGTTAGCCATAGATAGGAAGTGAGTTGCTTCTTCTGTTAAAATCCTAGGTAAGAGAAGATAGTATCAGTGTGCAGGGCTGATTAGCATGAGTTTGATGAGTTTCTGCTTTATGGAGTTAGTTTTCTTTATAAAATAAGAGATGTAACCTACTGGAGTGTGTGGCAGGAAAGTAAGGTAGGGGAGGATAGAGAATTGAGCAGAAGAGCAGAAGATTTGAAATTATTGTGTTGATCAGGATTGCTCAGTGGTTAGAGCGTCAGCCCTCAGACTAAAGGGTTACAGGTTCGATTCTGGTCAAGGGCATGTACCTTGGGTGCATGTGGGAGGCAACCAACTGATGTGTCTCTTCACATAGATGTTTCTTTCTGTCTCTCCCACTCCCTAAAAATCAATGGAAAAAAATATCCTCAGGTGAGGATTAACAACAACAACAAAAATAGACTGTGGACTCTAAGTCAGATAAGAAGGGAAAAAAGAAGGGGATAATGAATTGGCAGAAATTAGAAGGATCAGTGGACTAGAGGTCACATGGAGGTCAAAGAAAAGTCAAAGTAGGAATAACTGTTAAAGCAAAAAGAAAGGGGACAGAAGGTGAAATTCATGGTTAATGACTGAGTGGTAGAACAGGTTTTATGTCACACAGTCTTGGGGTCAAGAGACTGAGTGGCTGAGGTAGGAAAAACATCATTGGAGATGAGGAGATCTAGGAGTGAGAGGTTGGATGGAATGTCCACATGGATATCAGAGCCAATCAGGATTATGAAAGAACTTGATTTGGGGAGAAAGAACTTATCCAGGTATATTTTCTATTACATTACATTATGCTATGTTAATTATACTATACTATATTATATGAACAAAAGGAAAATAGCCAAATGTTATCCTTTTAAAGCTGTACTCAACAATGAGAAAGAACTAACTGTTTTGCTCACATTGTGAAATTCTCATTAGGCTCAGGGACTTTACAGCTTTTAGAAGAAATAATATATTGCTACTGGTCTGATGGAGGTGGTATGGTATTGATAACAGTGAACTTTAGAGTAAGATAAAACTGAATTTGAATGCTGATGACACTTGGTAATTTACCTCACCCCTTTGAGCCTGAATCTTCAAATTATTAAAGTGGGATTCTTAATGCCAATGTTATGGAGGTGCTGTTAAAATAAAACCAGATAAAGGGTGTGGCATGTTGATCACAGTGCCTGAAATTTAGCATGTGCTCAATAAATCTAAATTCTTCCCTTGTGAGGAGTCCAATCCAGGGAAATACCAGTATTGAGGGGGAAAAAACTGCGAGCTGCCCCATTGGATTTTGGTGGAAAAACAATTTTCTAAATAATAATTTTGTGCAAAAAGACAAGCAAATGAATAGCTTGTCAAAGGTGGCAAGACACCTCTCTTCCTAAATTTCTTTATAATATGGAAATTTAATTCCATTCTGCAGTGATTACAATCCAGTCTCTGGAGATAATTGCACCTAATTATGATCTTGTTAGAATAACTTTGTAGAGAGAAATTCATCCAAACAATGAGGTTGATTACCTGAGGTTTACAGCAGAGAAATGACAAAAATAGGCCAGCGTCCTTGGCTGAATATTGATTAGTGAATGAAAGCCAGGGTTTTCTTTGAGATTCAAAAAGTGTACTCTTCTTTTACCTCAAGTGAGGCCGAAGCAAGTTAGTGGCAGTTGTAACTCTTTGAAGGTAGAAAATACTGTTTTTACTAGTTAATAATATTAAGTACAATTTATTGAGTGTCTACCATACACCAGGAGCTTTCCAGGCATCGACTAATCTTTGCAAACACTCTCTGGGTGAACACATTACCATTTTCCAGATGAGCAAGTTGAGGTTGGGAAAGTTGAAATGACTTACCCAAGGTTAGGCATTTGGAAAATGGCACAATAAGGACTCAAACTCCTGTCTATCTTTAAAACCTAAGTCTACTCACTATAATACCCTGCCTCCAGGCAAAGCCATGGATAGCATAGATGCTATTTTCTGGATTTTTCTAAAGGAAACATGGATATCAAAATTTCTTAAGAGACTGTATTAGTCAGGGTTCTCCAGAGAAACAGAACCAATATGAGAATCTATCTATCTATCTATCTATTTATCTATCTATCTATCAATCAATGATCTATCTATATATAGAGAGGATTGGCTCACATAAATATGGAAGCCTGGAAGTCCAAAATTTGCAGAGTGGGCTGTCAGCCTGGAGACCCCAGAGAGGCAATGGTGCACTGCCGGTCCAAAGACAGTCTGCTGGAGAATGCCCTCTTGCTCTGGGTTGCTGGTCTTTTTGTCCTATTTCAGGACTTCACATAATTGGAGGAAGCCCCCATATTATGGAGTGCAATTTGCTACTTGTAGTTCACCAATTGAAATGTCAATCTCACTCAAAAAAGCCCTTCCAAGTTGACACATGAAATTAATCATCACAGAGATTTAAATGAGTCTGCTTTTCAAAACTCCTTCTCTAAGAGGTAGAATTTGCCCGGCACTAATCATATAGTTTCCTATCAATAATTATCAGAGCCCACTTGCTGGGCTCATGGCAGATTTCAGTAGGTTAGATGGTGTGATAACATTTTAAGAATGAACTGTGGTTCATAAATTCATAGAAAATAAATAACTAAGCACATGAATTTAGCCTCTGAGATTTAGTTTTAAAAGCTACCATCTCAGGGATAGCAACTGTCTGTTCAGACTAGCCTTTGTAATTATCATGATCAAAATCATCATCAATAATAATCATATTTAATTTTGACTGACTGCTTCTCGTGTGGCAGGCACAAGTTCTGTGTACTTTCTGTATATTATCTCATTTAATTTTCTTAGCACCAAGAGGAAGGTACTATTATTCTTTTATATCTTTTATGTATATGGAAACAGAGTTGCAGAGAGGTTAAGAAAATTGGCCATACTAATACATCTACTAAAGGGTGGATCTAGGATCCAAAGAAAAGCATATGTTTTCAACACATGCTATGCATAAGGATGACTTGGGGCACGAAAGCACAGGTGCCTGAAAATCTCTCATTGTTTGTCAGTGTCTAAAGTTGCCATCTTTAGAAGAATCAAAACTTTGGAATACCAAATAATCAACACTCAGTACTAATTGTGCATCCAGCCCCTGTGTAGGCTCCAGGGAGGACAGAAAGAATAATAAAGTAACCTCCTAATAGCAAAGGAGCTTGCCGCCTGGAACAGACCCAGGGGAAATAAATCCTTAGACTTAATTGCTTCCATCAGTTTGGTACCTTGTCTGCTTGTTTTAGGGAGTGGGCATTCTTGCTTTTTAAAAATGAACCATTTCAGTTCTTTCTGAAGGCTTGAGTGGGCCAGAGGCAAAAAGGTGGGTAATTTGGGGGACGCTTAGGTAAATGCATTTAGCAGGATGCTTATCAGCACTTGCAAAGTAAGTAAAACATTCTAATGATAGCATTGATTTGATGAGAACTCACTAGATTCCGGGCCTGGGCTGGAGTACCAGGCATCAGGCACATTAATTACATTGGAATGTTCCTCATAGTCCAGTAAAATGTGAGCTTCATGAAGGCAACCACCTTGTTTCTAGCCCCTGGTAAAGAGCCAGACAGGTGGAGGGGCTCAATAAAGTTCTTGGCAAAACAGGATGGATAAATGTGACAGTTCACTTCTAATCATTCTTTGCTCTGTCAATATCTGCCTCGAAATGTGGCAGTCAGAACTGGGTGACTTTCCGCAGTACCTGAGTAGAAAGAAGATGGCCTTTGGAGTCAGGCATACCTGATTCTGTCACAATTCTGCCATTTACTTAAAATATGGCCCAAACTGCTTCACTTTTAAGCCTCAAAGGATTCTACAAGATAGCAGGAGCAGAAGTCTATCGTTGCATAATCACCTCCACTCCACCTATAAACAGAGAGAGCAACTAGACAATAAAACAAACCATGACAGCAATAGACCCCCCATGGACAGCATTTACAATAAAAAGATGACAAGGTATCCTGACGAACCCCAAAGACAAATGGTAGGCACAACCATCAGCGGCCAGGAAGCCTGTGGGGCATCCATGTTTGTGTGGGACAAAGAAAAGGGAAGCATTGGAGTGTCTGATGGTCATACAAACAGGAGAACCCCCAAGACAGACGTTGGGTATTCACTAGAAAACTACGGAGCGCACATCTGCAAGCAGCTACTGGAACTGGGAGGGTTTTGGTGCAAATCAGCAGCAGGTGGGTGTAACGGCTCCCATGACTGCATGCTTCCCGCTAGAGCTCGCTTTCTCTCCACCCCCTCATCCTTCACCTGTACCACTCCTAGTAATTGTTCAGTTTTAAGCTTAGATGCATCACTTTGCTTCATGTATTAGCTTCTTATTGCTGCTGTAATACATGACCTCAAGCTGACTGGCTTGAAACAACACAGTTTTATTAACTTATGGTTCTGTAGCTTAAAAGTGCAATATCGGAACTTAGTTTACTCACTAAATTAAAATCGAGGTGTCCGCAGGGCTGCCCTTTTGTGGAGAGACTCTAGAGCAGGGGTCCTCAAACTTTTTAAACAGGGGGCCAGTTCACTGTCCCTCAGACCGTTGGAGGGCCGGACTATAGTTTAAATAAAAACTATGAATAAATTCCTATGCACACTGCACATATTTTATTTTGAAGTAAAAAAGAACAAAAAAACCCCACAAAAACGGGAACAAATACAATGTTTGTATTTGCATGTGGCCTGCGGGCCATAGTTTGAGGACCCCTGCTCTAGAGAATCCATTTCCCTGCCTTTTTCAGCTTCCAGAGGCAACCCACATCCCAGGCTCCTGATTCATTTTCTCCATTTCCAAAGCCAGCAACAGGAAGTTGAGTTTTCTTCATAGCACATCACCTCAACTTCCTCTTCTGTAGTCAAATCTCTTTTCTGCCCTCTTACACTTTAGGGGCCCTTTTGATTATATTGAGCCCTGGCCCTGTTTAATCCTGGATAATCCCCTTATCTCAAAATCCCCAATTTAATCACACCTGCCAAGTCCCTTTTGCCATGTAGGGTAGCATATCCACAGGGTTCTGAGGATTAGATTCAAACATCACTGGGGGGCCATTATTCTGCTAACACCCTTGAGAAGCATTTCCAGGGTTAGGAACCCCTCCTGTGAGGGCCCATAGGTGCTGTCCTGATTGCCTGTTGACTTGTCTCAGATGAGGTGTTATTATCAGCCAGTATGTGTCTTTGCCATTTAGTTCCCAGAGTCTAGCATGGTTCTGTCCAACATATATTTTATAAGAAATGTTGTGTTTTTTTTTAATTTTAGAGAGAAAGGGAGAGGGAAAAAAAAGATTGATCAGTTGCCTCCTGCATGCACCCTACTGGGGATCGAGCTTGCAACCTCTCCATGCATGGGATGACACTCAACTTTAACTAAGCCACACCAGCCAGGGCCAACATAAACATAATTTTAAGTCACACGTTATCTTACATTTTCTAGTGGCCATATTAAAAAAAATAAATAAAAGGGAAAAAGAAATTGGCGTAATACATTTTGAGACTATATATTCCATTTAACTCAAAATATCCCAAATGTTGTCATTTCAACAATGTCATCAATATAAAAATTAAGATATTTTACATTCATTTATTTGAGCTAAATCTTCGAAATCCAGTATGAGTTTACACACATCTGGCACATCTCAGTTCGGACTAGCCACAGTCCAAGTGCTCGGTGGCCACCTGTGGCTGGTGCAACCCCTGGTGCTCAGCAGCTCTCGCGTGCATTTGTTGAACAACGGGGGGAGTGACTGCTGTGGAGCCAGCATGTGCCCACTCCCAGAAGAAGCGAGTGCCAGCTTCAAGGTTTCTCACCTGCTTGTGGCTTAAGTTTCGCTAGATTTTGCATAAAAAAACAGAATCAAAATCCAACGCCTTGTGAGCAAATCTATT
This sequence comes from Myotis nattereri, assembly GCF_964212035.1. Taxonomy (NCBI): domain Eukaryota; kingdom Metazoa; phylum Chordata; class Mammalia; order Chiroptera; family Vespertilionidae; genus Myotis; species Myotis nattereri. Next base: position 35,697,846 of record NC_138088.1, read on the forward strand.
TCTGTTGCTTATTTGGCAATGTGTGCACTTGGATTAGGCACTGGTGGTTTCCTGTGACAAGAGAGCGCCCACTGCAGTAAATATTTATTTGGAGCCCTTTTCCTGGGCTCCCAGGAGTGGGAGGTAATTAGCTCGTGAGGTGGAAAGCGCATTTGCACAACATTTCTGAAGGTTTGCCTTTGCTCTTTCAAAATCTTGTCTTCCAACTGCAGTTTGAAAGCTGACCCTACTAACTCTGGCTTCCCAAATCTCTTGGAAGTAACAGAACAGTCTGAATGCAAAGCATCTTCACAGTCTTGTGACCGAAAATAAACACACATCCTTCTTTTAAAGAAATATATTTTTATTGATTTCAGAGAGGAAGAGAGAGATAGAAACATCAATGATGAGAATCACGGATCGGCTGCCTCCTGCAGGCCCCACACTGGGGATTGAGCCCACAACCCAGGCATGTGCCCTGACTGGGAATCAAACCGTGACCTTCTGGTTCATAGGTTGATGCTCAACCACTGAGCCATGCTGGCTGGGCCACACATCCTTCTGAAGGGAGACTCCAGGCTGAGCTTCAGAGCGAGGTCTGCCAAACAGAGGAGGCTGACAGGTGTCCAGGACTATTTTGCATGCTCTGATTTGCTCTTTCAAAAAACCACTGGCATTTCCTGAATGTATGCACACCTTTTCTCAAAAAAAAACAGCACACATGCAACATTCTCGGATTGTGCTTACGTGTAGAGAGCACTGTGATCCAGCAGGATATTAAACTATAATCAGAAACAAATTGTTGCTTCCCCTGCCAACAGATGGACTATAAACAGAGACAATCCCATAACCACAACATTCTACGTTCTTTTCCTCTCTGTACACCTAGCAACTGGGCAAAGAACCAGCCACATATTATGTTGCTAAATGGTGTCAAATAAACGAATGAATGAATGCTATAAATTCTCTTTTCTTTCTCTCAAGTTTGCACAGGAAATGAGAGGAGAGATTTGTGGCTAGGGATCCCTCCTCTATAGAACACATGTATAGCAAATTCTCATGAGAGAACACCACGTTTCCAATACCGTCCATTATAAAAGAGAGGAGGAAAACACACACACACACACACAACACATGCCCTAAAATGTTGGGTTGCAGGCTTTTACGTAATCTAAAATTAAAACAAGTCTCTAGGTAAACAGGACGCTGCCTAAAAGCGGAGGATCACATTGCATTCGCCAGAGCAGGACTAACAAGTTGTCTGATTGCGGGTAGTGGAGTGAGTGTGAAGATAAACCTTAGTTGATTGAGGCTGCCTGCACACATGCTGTGTAATTGACTTCTGTGGTTAACATTAATAATTTGCAGCGTATTTTATTTTTCTCTAGCTTGCCTGCCTGGTTCAATTTATGCAAGCATCCTTTAACCCAATGTACTACAAAAACACCCACAACACACACCAGAAAGGAACCTCATTTATTGGGAACATAGATGGGAAAGTAATGATAAGAATGGCAACTATGTATTAAACCTCTTCATTCTGCTACATAAGCGCCAAAGTAGAAGGCGCTCACAGATCTGAGCATGCTTCCTATTGCAAAGGATGTATAGGTCGGGGTAGCTATGACCATGGTAGCTATGACAGTGGTTCCTCTGGGAGGGTGGGTGCTCATCTTTCTACTCATGAGAGAAGAAGTTGGTCCTGGGGCATAATTTGAATAGGGAGCCAGCAAAAGCAACTGTAGGGTTCAGTCCACATCTCTTCACCCCACCTTCTGCAGTTCCAGCTTCTCACTGCCCCTCTCCTCTGCCGTTGCCACACTGGGGGAGAGGTGGAGGGATGCCGTGTGTGCACACATGGGCTTTGTCACTGGCTTATTTCCCCTTAAGACCAAGGCAGGGGAGGGTTTCGAATTACTTTTCATTTATGGTGTGTTTCAGACTCAGTCTAATATTTGAACAGAAGCATGTCCTTGAATCCTCTCTCTTCTTCCTGTCTAGCATGAGTAGGGGATCATTGTAGAAAAAATGAGCCCACACATTCTCAAATGCATCTTCTTTAAATCCTAAATCTCCAGGTTTCATCATAAAAAATAATAACTTGGACACATACGTGCTGCAACACAGAAAAATAAAATTGTTGGCCAGTTTGTTTAGGCCAGATGGTGGGCAGTGAAGATTAGTTTAGGACTTGGGATGTAGGAGATTTTGAAAAGTGTTCGTAAGTAGAGTTATCTGTTTTAGGGACATGCAGGACCCTTGAGGTGTAGGCCAAGTGCAGAGGCTAAGCTTTCTATGCAATCGTGTGCAAGAACAGGCCAGAAGTGGATTTCAAATAAGCCAAATGAAAAGAATAGCCAGAAAGCACATTTTGGGCAAGAGAAGGTCAGAAAATTGTCCTGGAATAAAGAAAAGTGAATAGGGACAGATAAGACAAAAAAGATGGTAAGACCCCTGAGCCTATTTTCCTGCTTCCTTTCTGGTTATGTGTGTCCTGGTGAGTATAAGCAGAGACGTTTTGCAGCTGCACGCTATAAAATAAAGAGGAAAGCTTACTAGTAAATAAGCTTTCTTTCTGGCTTTTGGAAATGAACACTTTATTTTTCCAATTTTTTTTTTCCATCGTAATCATAAAATTGGCTGGTGTTCCATCTACATGAGCACTCCAAAGTTTTGGTAGAAAATTAAATGTTTGGATGGGTGATTCTGAGGTTGACATTTCAAATATTTCCTCTAAAATTAGAGGCTTCAATAACATTGGATGGCCAACTGAGTTGGATTCATTTATTTGATGGTGTTTACCCTGGGCTTATTTTACTAAGTGCTTGGCTGTGGTATTCCATTTTTATGATTGTCAGATTACTGTTTTAGTTCAAGTTTGTGGCTCAGGAATTGAGAATCTCTCTCTCTCTCTCTCATTATGTCCTAAATGAGTAAAAATGTTAAATGCTTTAATGAGGGGAATTGGCACGGGGAATGGGGCAAGGAAATGCTGGCTATGCTTTTTGATCACTTATGGCAAGCCTGCCCCCATGGGACTGGCACCAGCAGCTTCTAAGCAAATGATTCTGTATTTATATTTTTTTTAGTGGTTACACTTAATTAAAAAGAAGAAAAAAGAACATCAGATGTTCAAAATGGAATTACTTGTAATTCTGAGTTTGTAGAAAGTTATCATACATCCATTTATATCTCCCTTTTTATTTTCTTTCCTTTTATTAATCATCTCTGGTCCCAAATTTCATCTCTGCCCACCGTAAGTTAAATAGCACCCATTCTTATGCTATTCAACTTATATAAATGTCATTTTGTTAGATATTCTTATTCTTCTACTTTCTTACATTTAATATTAGTTATCCCATCATTGACATATGGTTTTCATTTGCTATTGGTAAATATTTTCACACATGTCTCTTTGTGTACATGTGTGTTTTATTTTCTGGAAAATAATCCCAGTCACAGAATATAGACACACAAATTTTCACTAAATAATTTCAAAGTAGCTCCTGAATGAGCACATAATCTTCTCCCAACATTTTAGAAAAGAGTCATTAAAGGAGCCACTCATTATACTGACAGAAGACGGTATTATTTTTTTCCAGTTATGTTGAGATACATATAACATCGTATAAGTGTAAGGTATATACCATGATAATTTGATACACATATATTGCAAGATGATTACACAGTAAAGTTGTTTGCACCTCTATCCCCTCACATAATACTATTTCGTTTTTGTGTGAAAACACTTAAAATCTACTCTCCTAGCAACTTTCAGTTATTGTTAACTATATTGTTAACTATAGTCACCATGTTGCACATTAGCATTTATTCATCTCATAACTAGAAGATTGTACCCTTTGACCAACACCTTTTATTTTCCCCACTGCCCAGCCCTGGCAATCACCATTCTACTCAGTTTCTATGAATTTGACTTTTTAAGATTCTGCAAATAAGCAATATCATTCAGTATTTGTCTTTCTCTGACTTACTTCATTTAGCACAGTACCCTCAAGTTTCTTTCATGTTGTAAATAACAAGATTTTCTCCTTTCTCATGACTAAATATTCCAGAATATCTCTATCTCTATCTCTATCTCTATCTCTATCTCTATCTCTATCTCTATCTCTATCTCTATCTCTATCTCTATCTCTATCTATCTATCTATCTCTAGCTCCAGCTCTAGATAACTCTGTCTCTATCATCTACTAGTATATACCATATCTACTTTATACATTCATCTATACTCAGACATCTTGGTTGTTTCCATATCTTGGCTATTGTGAATAATGCTGCAATGAACATGGGAGTACAGATACCTCTTTGAGATACTGATTCAATATTTTAAAATATATACCCAGGAGTGGATTTTTGGATCATGTGGTAGTTCTATATTTAATTATCTGAGGAACCACCATACTGTTCCCCCAAATGGCTGTACCATTCTACATTCCCACCAATAGTGGGCAGGTTTCCTTTTCTTTACATCTTCATGAGAATTTATCTCTTGTCTTTTCATAGTAGCCATTTCACTGCAGTTTTGATTTGCATTTCCCTGATGATTAGTGATGTTGAGCAACTTTCATGTACTGTTGACTATTTTTATGTCATTGGAAAATGTCTGTTTAGTTCCTCTTAACATTATACATTGGATTGCTTTGTTGTTTTTGTTATTGAGTTGTTTGAATTCCTTATATATTTTGGATAAAAACCCCATGTCAGATAGATGGTTTGAAAACACCTAACCCTAATAATTTTCTCTCATTATTCAGGTTGATTTTTTATTTTGCTGATTGTTTATTTTGTTGTGCAGAAACTTTTAAGTTTGATGACGTTCATGTATTTATTTTTGCTTTTGTTCCTTGTGCTTTTGGTGTCATATCCAAAAAACAGTTGTCAAGACATGTGTCAGGGAGCTTTATTTTTCTGTTTTCTTCTAGGAGTTTTATAGTTTTAGGTCTTATATTTAAGTCCTTCATCCATTTTGAGTTAATTTGTGTGAGTGGTATAAAATAAGAGTTCAATTTCTACCTTTAGCATGTATATATCCAGTTTTTCCCAACACAATTGATTGAAGAGACTGTTCCTTTTCAGTGAGTATTCTTGGCTCTTTGTCAACTAAGTTGAACATATATGTGTGAGTTTATTTCTGGGATGTTGATTCTGTTCCATTGGTGTATGTGTCTAACTTTATGCCATTAACATACTATAGATTATTACAATTTTGTTATATACATATAGTTTAAAATCTGGAAGTGTGATGCCTCCAGCTTTGTTCTTCTTTCTCAAGATTTCTTTGGTTATTCATGTTATTTTTAGGTTCCATATGTATTTTAGGATTGTTTTTTCTAGTTCTGTCAATTATACCATTGGAATTTTTATAAGGATTGCATTAAATCTAGATAGCTTGGGTAGTATTGGCATTTTAATAATAATCTCATCTATGAACAAGGGTTAGCTTTCCATTCATTTTTCTCCTCTTCAATTTCTTTTGTCAGTCTTATAATTTCCAGTGTGCAGATCTTTCAGCCCCCTCGGTTACATTTATTTTGTAGTATCTTATTATTTTGATGCTATTGTGGATGAGATGATTTTTTAAATTTCTTTTTAGGTATTTTGTTTTTAGTGTATAGAAATGCAACTGATTTTTTTTATATTGAGTTTCTATGCTCCAACTTTACTAAATTTGTTTGTTAGTTCTAACAGTCTTTTTTTTTTTTTTTAATGGAGTCTTTAGGATTTTCTAAAAGTACAATTATATCATCTGTAAACAGAGATAATTTTACTTCTTCCTTTTTAATTTGGATGCCTTTTTATTTCTCTCTCTGTCTAATTGCTTTGGCTAAGACTTCCAGTATTATGTTGAATAGGAATAGTAAGAGTGGACATTCTTGTCTTATTCCATGAGTTTGTAGAAAGCTAAAACAAATCTACATATAGTTTTCCTTTTATTTATTTCCTTTTACTAATCATCCCTAGTCCCAAATTTCAACACTTGGCAGCCATCATAGAAATAAGCAATTCAGATAAGAATCATCAAAGGATGTTAAAATTAGAGCATGAAAATTTGTTAAGGAATGGATTATTAACACAACACTCCTCCCACTTGCCCCCCCGCCCCCAAGCCTCTGCATAGAATACATAGTATTCTTGACCAGAATTGAACCCAGGACCTTTCAGTCCGCAGGCTGATGCTCTATCCACTCAGCCAAACCGGCTACGGCAAATGATAACCATTTTTGAAGTTAAAAGTCAGTGGAGATTAAAGTACTAGATGTACTACATGGCTTATATAACAATTATAATTTTATAGTCATTAAACAGTACATCTTAGAAAGATATAAAAAGTAATATTTAACAGAATTGCAAGGAGAAATTAATGTAATTACTAGGTACAAGCTTTCTGATACTGAGAGACCAAGACAACTAAAGACTATACAAGTTTTGAATGACAAAATTAACAGGTTTTATTTGATAGTTACAAACATACAGATCCTGCACACAACATGTAGAAAATTCACACTCTTCTTGAGCAAAAATGAAGCAGCTTTTTGAAAATGACCACTTCTAGGCAACAAAGTAAGTCTCAACAAATCCCAAAGAATATTACACTAACCGCATTTTTAACCACAGCATAATAAATCAGAAATCAACTTTTAAAAATGCTCAAAGTAATAAACTTGCATGTCCCCAAAATACAATTGGAAACTGAGGGAAACAATTCTAGATACTTAAAGGGTTGAGGAAGAAAGCTTAATGGAAGTTGTAAAATATTTAGCATGAACTGTAAACAAGACTGTGGCTAAAATGCGTTTGCAGCTAACAAGCTATTTGGAGAAAGCTTTATAGGATTAAAGCATATATCCAGAAAAAAAGAGTGATTGAAAATTAATGAACTACACATTTAACTCATGAAGTCTGAGAATAACAAAATATTTTCAAAGAAAGAAGTGTAAAAAAATCAGAAAATGAAATTCATAGACATGTGGGAAGATTTGCGGCTAACTCCACTTGTAAAAATGGGACTCAAGCCATATTTACCCAATTGGAGGGTGAGGATGTGTGTTCCAGCAAACACCTATTTTATTCAATAATAATCTGCAAGAGATATTTCCTCTGTGTTACTAGATATTGAGTTTTGTTGACAACTTCCAGGCAAAGGCACTAAAACTTTCTCTGGGAGATGTTCAGGTAGAATATTAAACTTGCTCACTGTGCTCAGGTCAGAGCCTTGGAAATCTTCTCACCCCTCTGCTAGCATGCTATTGCTGGAGTAGGGGAGAAAAAAAATGTCCTTTTACCCTTGTAGGTTCTTTGGCTGTGTATAATCAAATTAACATAAGACAGATCAAGAGGATGTATGTACATGAGCCCCATAAAAATATGAGACCCAAAGGCAGTTAGGCAATTAAGGTTTACATGTCATTCTGAACTGGGGAATGGAATCGGGTCTGGGGCTTTAAAGGGTAGGAGGGTGATTCACGTGATGATAAGAAGAGCTGATGTTTGGTAATAGATGTTTGTCCTGCCATATAGATAGGTGTTTCCTAAAAAAATGATCTCTGGCCCGAGCTGGTTTGGCTCAGTGGATAGAACGTCGGCCTGTGGACTGAAGGGTCCTGGGTTCGATTCTAGTCAAGGGAATATGCCAGGGTTGCAGGCTTGATCCCCAGGAGGGGGCATGCAGGAGGCAGTTGATCAATGATTCTCTCTCATTACTGATGTTTCTATTTCTCTTTCCCTCTCCCTCTCTGAAATCAGTAAAATACACACACACACACACACACACACACAAAAACATATATATATATATATATATAGTCTCTGGTATTAGCTTTCTTTCTGAGCCAGGCTCTCCTATCTGAATTCTTTTAGGTAGTTGAGGGAGAGGTAAAATTTTTTCTTAAGTCTGCTAAGTCTTGATTCTCTTCAGCTCAAAATAATCCACCTGCGAAAGTGGCGCATTCTGCTCCCCCCCCGCCCCCCCGCCCCCCGCCACTGGCAAAATCATATCAATCATTTGTTATTATTTCCCATGGGTGTCGCGATTCTAGGCTCTGATATAATAGCAAATCTCTTACCTTCTCTGAAGAATTCTTTCAAAAAATTTACCATTATTTTTTTCTCCAAATGAATGCCTGTGCGTCCCTGACCCACCGTAATGTGAACCCTGTATGTTTTGTCATCAGAGCCCAAAAATAACCCTTGACTTTCAGAATTCTCAATTCACCAACCTATCTTATGACAAATATACTGCCTTTAAAATAGAAAATATTTGGATTTTGTGTTGTGATTCAAACTGAGCAGCAACTCCTTTTTCAGCTGAGAGCATTTTCTTAATAATAATAATAATAATAATAAAAAATAACTGGTTCCCAAAGTAAAACTTTATTTTAGAATCAAATTTCTCTATAATTTCAGAGACTGAGAGAATACATCAAACCAGATATTATGTTCAAATCAGTTATTACATTTTATAGATAGCCTTTTGTGTTGCTAGTACAGAGGAATGAATAAATCAACTAAATCAGTATATATGTGTTTACCAGGGCTATGTTTTCACACTTTTCAGAAATGTATTATCTAGCATTGCTGCCTAACATGCTCTGAGAATATTGTTTCCCTCTGTGTTTTCTGATATAATCTGGAAAGAGAAAAACCAGAAGCAAACAAAATTCTGTCATTCTGTTTTTGTTGGAAGCAAGGCACTTGTTATTTCATTCGGTTTGGGGAAAATAAGGCAGCATTTCAGATTTGGAAAGTTTCCCAGACTTAAAAATAGTATTTGACATTGTGAAGAGCGGAGCCCGTGTGGGCATCCTGTGTGTTCAAGGCAGAATCAATCAGTTTATTTGCAGTGATTCTTTTCTCTTTCTATATAGTCAAATACACCCCATTCATGTGTGAAGTTAATTGTAGAGACATTGAAAACCAATGACAAAGCACCCCATTTTAACAGTAAGCTGTTAGGAAATGAACTGTTCAGGAGACTGTGGTATAGTGATGAGTTCAGCTTCGGAGTCAGGTACACCTGGCTGAATCCATCTTTGACTTTAACCGGCTGTCTGACCTTACTTTTCAAATCTCCAAAATGGGAATGAGTGATTAGCTTGTTGTGAGAATTAAATGAAACCAAACTCTCTAAGGCTCTTTACTCTGTGCCTGACCCGCAGTGAACCCCTTCCCGCACCTCCCAGGAAACCACTAGCACAGACATACGAGGAAAAACAGGGAATCACTTCACAGTTCACATGAAACATCCAATATTGGAGAATTATTGATGAGTTTGAAAAACAGAGAAAAGAAAGGCAATGAAGATCCCACTGGGGGCAACGTAGGGAGTAGAGGTGTGTGGCTTTAGGACAAAATACTGTACAGGAAGGAGCAGTTCAAGGGAAATCAGGGCCATCTAGGTACAATGGAACATTGGGGATGGTTATGGTTAAAGACAGGCCATTGTCATGCAGGATGCTATGTGCATTGGAACTAAGCCCCAGCTCCTCACTTCTTGCCCGGACATGAGAGCCTCCACAGGTAGCTCCAATGAACTCCCACACTCTTGCTATTGCTCTTTCCATACAAGCCGTGCTCCGTGCAAACCTGAAACGAGCCTGCACTTTCTGGCTTTGTTCCTGCTACTCCTTCTGGTTTGCTTCTTCTTTTCTTTCCATCTTCTTCAAATTTCTAGCCATCTTTCCTATTCCATCGAAATGTCACCTCTCCTTTCCAGATTCCAGCAAGATTGAATTCTTTCTCCTGTCCAGATTGCCACCTCTTTTGGATTCCCATAGCACCATTTTTGCACATTTTTCATAGCACCTGCATTAGTCATCTTGATTATAGTTATTGCAACTGTGTCATTACTCCTTCTAAGTTTGTAGCGGGTACCTGGTAGGCATGAAATAAATGGTGGTTGATAGGATAGTCAGATCGCAGATGTATTTCCAGCACGGCATTTTTTTTATGATCACATAATGGTAAAAATGGCATCAAGTATTTATTAAGCATCTACTGTGGACCAGGCACTGTGCTCGAGTCTGTGAACACGATTGATTTGATTCTTTCTCCCCTATGGTTTACAGTCTGATAAGAAAAACAGATTTTAGACAATTAATTAGAATTGCAGTGAGTATTCAGAAAGAGATACAAGAGAAAGGCTCTAACTAAATAGCCCATCTCTCAGAAAGAAAAAATGATGTCAATACTAAAAAAGTTAAGAGGTTTCGTTTGCAAATTCTGAATGCCTGTACCTGTGACTGATTTAGGTGTGGAGTTACAACATATTATGAGTCACAGGAGCTGCTCTGTGCCCTAGCAGAAAGAGGTGGTCTATAAATTCAAATTCATTAATAAAAGAAATAGGTTAGGAAGTCAGGATCATTAGCTGGCTGAAACAAAGCCCTAATGCAGCATGAAACATACCGAGGTCTGCCATTTACTGTCCCCTCAGCTGGCATAAAGTTGTTGTTGAGTTTTTGGCTGAAGAAAAGATGGTAAAGTGATATAGAGGCTTAATATCTATTACATAAAAATACAGGCATATACTCTCTGAATATAGAGACAGATGCTTCCATTTTATCTTATTCCGTTAATTTAACTTGGTACTAGGATGTAGGACTTATAGCACAGTAAATCACTGGGATAATTTTAGGACATTCACCTCAGAGCAATGCTATCTCTTGGGCTTAAAACCACTCCAATCACTCCCAATACTTTCTAGAAAAAAATCACTTAACCAGATATTCCATATTCTCTTAAGATTCATCTTTCTAAAAGTAGATGGCAGAAAAAAAGGACTTTGGGTAATATAATGATATCTCAGGATTTTAACATTTAATTTCAGTAGTTTCTCTAAATGAGGACATAATTTGGGCTGCAAACAATAATGGCCCTTTGAATTTTCTTTCTATTTTACTTGAATTTATATCAAACCTCAAAAACTTGGGAACATGTCTGAGCAAGGTAAGAAACTTTTTTTTTTTTTTAGAAGTTAAAGATAAAGTGATTAAGTAGCTAAAGTGTCAACCAAATCACTGAGTTTCCCTTCCTGGGGGTTATTATACTATCTATAGAAAACTATTCAAGTTCCTTTATATTCCCAGTTTTAAAATTCCCTGTAGAATGATGGAAGCACTTTATCTACTTTACACAGGCTCTGGAGTATAGTATGAAATTGTAGCTAAACACCAATGCTCTAAAATCAGTGTTCTAATTCTGCTGTCTATGAGTTGTGTAATTTTGAGTAAGTTATGGAACCACCCAAGGCCTCAAGTTTCCTTACGTTATTATACTACCTACTTGATCGAGTGGTGAGGATTTAAATGTGCTAATGCATTAAAATGCTTAGCATAAAGCCTGATGCATAGTAAGTTCTCAGCAAATGGTAGTTGTTACAATTATTAATTGTATCTTGATTAGTCTCTACCTACCTCTTCACCTAGGATGTGCATAGCTAATACCCCTTCCAATGAAGAGAAGAGAGAACCCGCTCTCGGTTCCCCAGAGGTGATATACTCAAAGCTTAACAAAGGCCTGTCTTGGTAGCACACCCTCACCCATTTGTTCCTGTGGGCCAGGCAGCCGCATGCGTCCAAGTGTGGACTCACAGCGGGCTGCAAGCACAGGCCTGGGCGCAGCAGCCAGGAACAGAGACTAAGGAAGCTGGACGGGGACAGAACCTGAGCTGGACTAAGCTTTGGCATGGACTAAAGCAGCCGTGGGCAAACTACGGCCCGTTTGAAATAAATTAAACTAAAAAAAAAAAAAAAGACCGTACCCTTTTATGTAATGATGTTTACTTTGAATTTATATTAGTTCACACAAACACTCCATCCATGCTTTTGTACCGGCCCTCCGGTCCAGTTTAAGAACCCATTGTGGCCCTCGAGTCAAAAAGTTTGCCCACCCCTGGACTAAAGTGAACTATGGCAGCTTCGGATGCCCTGCTGATGCCGGGTAATGACACCCCATCTCTGGACTCTGGCCCTTCTTCTAGGCTTGGTGAAGACAAAGCTAAACTTCCTCCATAGTCGCATGGAGCTCAGCCATCTGGTTGTGGATGAGACACTGGGCAGCTGGGGACAGTCCGTTATGTTTGCTCCAGCTCCAGTAAATCCCTCCACTCCACCTCATTCTCACATGTGTGGGTCCCCCAAATATTTTTCCTGTGAATCCATGGAAGGATCCCGTTTCTGCCAGCAATAGTTGCACCCAGAGCTTAACTGAAGTCTGTAGGAGAAAATCATCAAACCTAGAATTCAGCTCTTCCCTGGTCCTCCAAGCGCCAGAATGCCCACTTTCTTTATCTAAGGTGATTTTGGAAATAGAAAAACACTTTTTGGACAGTTATCCTTTTGCCTTGAAATTCCAATCTAAATAATCTTTTAAAATGTATTTTTTAAATGTATTGGGTTGACGTAGATTAATTAGATTACATGGGTTTCAAGTGTATAATTCTTTGATAATCAAGCTGATTCTTCCTCTCTGTTTTCCTTTCTCTTGTGTTGCTTTTCTTACAATGTTTCTTAGTTCTCTTTAAATATAGAAGTTGGAAATATACAATTTAATAGCTAGAAGTGATTGATCTAAGACAGTGGTTCTCAACCTTGGCTGCACATTAGAATCACCTGGGAATCTTTTTAAAATCCTGATTTCCGAGCCTCATCCTCCGGAAATTCAGTTTCTTTGTTACTAATGTTGTGGCCCCATCCCATAACAAAGAAACAGAATTTCTGGAGGATGAGGCCCAGAAATCAGGTTTTTAAAAAGATTCCCAGGTGGTTCTAATGTGCAGCCAAGGTTGAGAACCACTGATCGAAGAGATTGGCTCACAAAGGAGGAGCCTGAAATGAATCCCGGTTGGTTATGATGTGTCTTTTTAAATTTGTATTGTAATTTTGAATTCTCTTTGCTAGTATTTTATTTCAGATTTTTTTGGTATCAACATTCATACGTAATATTTGCCCAGAGGGAGAGCGCTCTGGGTCCTCCGTCCTAAGGGTCTTAAGGGTGGAGATTTTGGAGGAGGTTGCAGGGAGAGGTTTAAACAGAATATCTAGCAGTTTCCCAGGTGTGTCCTTTCAGGGTGTGGTCTCCACTGATTGATTGGTTGGCGTCAGGGCAGGGGGTCATTATTCATTGCAGCTGGTCCTGAGGTCAGCCCTTGGGGTCACTGGTCTGGTTTTGTTGCTTTTCTGGGGCTGGAGCTGAAATACAACTGAGGAAACATCATGGGATCCAAGCAGCACAACCAGTGATACGCTAGGGAAAGAGAGATCACCTTACAACTGTAGGTAAGGTCCCACCTGCAATTGTGCTTTACTAGGGACCTGGGGCTTTCCACCCTGGTGACCTCTTGCACTTTGCTTTGCTCATGTCTGTCTAATTGCCTACCACAGTTCTATTGCTTTGGTTTTTTTGTTTTTGTTTTTTGTTTTCCCCCCTCTGGGGACTCCAATGAAATGTGTATTTGATTTCTCTTGTCTAGCTTCTTTATCATTTTCTCTTTTTACACTTTATTTCTTTTCTGTCTTTTTCATTGTGCTTATTTTCTTTTGTGTATGTGTTTATCTGATCTTGAATTGCTTCTAATTTAGTAATATCTCTGAAACATCATTTTTATCTAATACATTTTAAAATTTCAGTTACCATCCTTTCACACCTCCCATAATAACTCCTTAAGGTGGTAAAGCATATATATCCCTTTCCTTCCTTCCTTCCTTCCTTCCTTCCTTCCTTCCTTCCTTCCTTCCTCCCTCCCTCCCTCCCTCCCTCCCTCCCTCCCTCCCTTCTCTCTCTCTCTCTCTCTCTCTCTCTCTCTCTCTCTCTCTCTCTCTCTCTCTTTCTTCCTCAGTTGCAGTGTAATTGACAGGTAACAGTGTATTAGTGCCATATGGACAATGTAATGATTCCATATCCCTTTTTTCTTTTGCATGTTTAGGTGGGATAGGTTTTCCTGGGCTGCTATAAGGGGGTGCTATGGAAATGATAATAGGTCAGAGCTATTTTCACAGAGTCTTAATCTTGAGCATTTCCTCTTCAACACGTGGCTTTCTCTGTGGCCACATCTCTGTCTCTCAGAGTAAATTTGATTCAAACAATTGTTCTGCCTCAGCCTGTGCTTCTTGCCTCTAAGGCGTGGCTCTCACCCTTGCTATGGGATTCGTGGACTTTCTTGCTGGCATGTGTCCTCTGGGTCTGTACCCCGAGATGCCACCTTTTCTCTCAGTGTTCCTGTCCTGCCCCACTTGGCTGCTGTTGCCAGTAATCTTCCTGAGGGAGAGGCCTGTCCCTCTGGAAGGGAACGTTTTATGTACATTTCTGATTTTTCTCAGGGCTCCTTGGAGCAGCAAAACCTGCTTGCTTTATTTTTTTATTCCATGTCCATGAACAGTATATTTTAAATCCACTTGAAGCCTCTGAGAATTTTCCCAATTGTGCTACAGTCTTAGATCCTTCAACTTTAGGTTCTGTTCAGAGAATGTTCTTCACTTGAGATTTTTTTTTTGGTTTTGTTTCTGCATCTCGGTGATATTGGTTGTCCCTGTTCACTTTCTGTGTAGAGCCTGCTTCCCCTGGGGGTTGGACACCCTCAGTCATACTCCAGGGTTTGCACAATTCCCCCTCACCTAGAGGTGTGGATGCTGTTATTGATAGATTTAGAAGAAAACTATCCTGTTTGTCCCTTTGGATTTTAGGAAGAGTTTTGAGGAGATTAACATATAAACTAGCATGATGACAGCAGTCTATCTCTTCTTAGGAATAATTAATTTAAGTGTAAAAAACCCCTAAATTTCTGACATTGTTACCAGAAATTTTATATAGAATTAAAATATAATCAGCATTGATTTCAAAAAGTAGCATATAGAGTTGTGTCTGTGGAGATAACTAAGGAAAGTAGGTTCTTTATTTCAATTAATTTTAAGTTATTTATCTATTCATAGTTAAATATATTCACTAACAGTTTAAATCTTCCTAATTATCTACATATGGATATAATTTTAAATTTGGAATATGTGTTTGGTAGGGCATTTTTCTGGGTGTGCACGCACTGTGAATAGTCACCAAAAGTTCCACACACTGAGTCTACAAAGATGTCACCCCCGTGTTCCCCACACTACACTCCGTGAGAAGTAGGTCATCCTGGACTTTTCATTTTTGACACTTATCATAAATTATAATCACATAGTAATTTGTATGCTGTAATTGTTTCCTAGGGCTGCCATAACAAATCACCCAACCTTGGTGGCCTAAAACAAGGGAAATGTATTCTCTCAAAGTTCTGGAGTCCGGAGTCCAGGAATCAGGGTAGTGGCAGGCTGCGCGCTCGCTGGAGGCTTTCTGAGAGACTGTTCTCTGCCCCTCTAGTTCCCTGGGCTGTAGGCAATCCTTTGTGTCCTTTGGCTTGTTCAGGTTGGAGTTACTTTGGACCTCCCTGCGGCTTCCTTTCAGTTGTCCTAGCCGGAGACGTTTTATTACGCCTCAGGTCAGGGCTGCTTTAGATCTAACTGTGGCTGCTGTAATTGCCAGAGATGCTCCCATCCCTCCTGGACCCTGCCTTCCTGTATTAAGCTAGCCAGTTCACGCTTGCCAGCGGCACCACTGCGAGCTCTGCCTCCCCTTCCCATCCCCTTCTCTGTGTGTCTGATCTCTGCCTCTCTCTCTTAAGGATACACGTAATTGCACTTAAGGTTGACCCAAATAATTAAGGAGAAGTTCTTTAACTTAATCACATTTTTGCCATATTAGGTAATAATCACAGGTTTCAGGGGTTAGGACATGAACATTTCCTGGGGCCACCATTTAGGACACTTCATGTACCAACTATATGGCTCTTGTACTTTCTAATCTCCATGATCATGTCCTTTTCTCTTGGTGAATCCCTAGCTCCCAGTACTGTACCCAGTTTATAGTGGTTAATAAATAAGTAGCTGTTGCATAAATCCATGAATTTTTTTTATAATTGCATCTCCATGTTTTGAGTTAGTCTGTGGCCTTAACCTTAAGCAATCTGTTCTACTTATAATTAAGTGGAACATCTTAAGAAACATCTTTTGGATTCAAAAGGACCAGACCAACGTTTGTATAAAGATATGGTTGATGCATAGAATAGCTCTTTTTGAATTGCTTTAAGTGCTTTCTAGAATTCTGGAATCACTTTTTTTTTTTTTTCATTTTACCATACTTGAGAGCTCCGTGAGTTAGCTTCTTACATAACCTATAGCAGCTATTTTAGTGTCCTATTGTTATCCATTTTTCATACATGTTTAGCTTGGTGGAGTTGTATTAAGACAATTGCTTTAGGGCTGATGGACTGACTGTCTTAATGGCCTGCTCATGCTACCACTAGTCCTCAGCATTTCTTTAAAAACTAATTTATACCCTATCTACTTCTATTACAATTTTGAAACCACTTCCATACTTAATTTGAACAAGAAAGACAGTAATCAAAGTAAAATAAAGTTCGTTTGGTGCAGGACTTGTCAGAACCTTTGACATGTTGAAGTTATCTGTAAATCTCTAAGAAGTGCAAATTAACTAGTAAATACTCCTCCCAAACCATATGTTAACTATTCAATGGTATGTCAGTGGGAGATACTATTCTATTATGTTTCTATATTTCAATAAAACTTAAGCAGAAAGTAAGAGAATAAGAGAGGCAATGTGGCATACAAGAAAATACACTGGTTCTGGGAATTAGGCTAAACTTGCTTTTCCATTTTAATTACTTGTTTGACATTAAATTTCTTCCCTTTTCAAAACCATAGATTTTATATTTTAATTATTATTAGTTTTTAATCCTCACCAGAGGATATTTTTTCATTGATTTTTAGAGAGAGTAGAAGAGAGAGGGAAAGACAAAGAGAAATATTGATGTGAAACACATCAATTGGTTGCTTCCTGCACGCCCTGACCAAGGCCAGGGCTGGGGAGGAGCCTGTAACTGAGGTATGTGCCCTTGACTGGAATCAAACTTGGGACCCTTCAGTTTGCAGGCCAATGCTCTATCCACTGAGCCAATCTAAACCATAGATTGTAAAAAATTATAATAGGCAGGCACTTGATCTTGGTATTTTTAAAAAATATAGATTCCATAAAGTCCCTAGATCCATGAACCCCTTGACATTATATGTATCATAATGGATTTTCTTGGGGGGAGATCTATAGCTTCTATTAAATTATCAGAGAACCCTGACCCCAAATTGGAAAAGAAGTACTAGACTAAATTATTTATAAGCCTATCCCAGGTGAATATTAATTCAGTACCATTTCAAAAAAGAAAGGTCTTTTTTAAAAACAAAACAAAACAAAAAACAACACATTTATTGTTGGGATTATTATAGATGTCCCTCTCCCCACCCCCCATTGCTTCCCTCCACCCGGTTTCTGCCCCACTCCAGGCCTTCACCACCCCACCATCCCTGTGCATTGGTAATGCATATATGCATACAAGATCGTTGTCCAATCCCTTCCCGCCTCTCCACCCCCTTTCTTCCTGAGAATCGTCAGTCTGCTCTATTTCCATCTTCTGATTCTATTTTATAAACCAGTTTATTCTGTCCATTAGATTTTTTAATTCATTTATTTTGATTTTTAGATTCAATTGTTGATAGGTATGTATTTGTTGCCATTTTGTTGTTCATATTTTTGATATTTTTCTTTTTCTTCTTCTTCCTCTTCTTAAAGAATACCCTTTAACATTTTATATAATACTGGTTTGGTGGTGATGAACTCCTTTAGCTTTTTCTAGTCTGTGAAGCTCTTTATCTGACCGTCAATTCTAAATGATAGCTTTGCTGGGTAGAGTAATCTTGGTTGTAGGTCCTTGCTATTCATCACTTTGTATATTTCTTGCCACTCCTTTCTGGCCTGCATAGTTTCTGTTGAGAGATCAGCTGACAATTGTACGGGCATTCCCTTCAGGTAACTAACTGCTTTTCCCTTGCTGCTTTTAAGATTCTCTCTTTATCTTTTGCCCTTGGCATTTTAATTATGATATGTCTTGGTGTGGTCCTCTTTGGGTTACTTTTGTTTTGGGTTCTCTGTGCTTCCTGGACTTGTAAGTCTATTTCTTTCACCAGGTAGGAGAAGTTTTCTGTCATTATTTCTTCAAATAGGTTTTCAATATCTTGCTTTCTCTCTTCTTCTGGCACCCCCATAATTTGGATGTTGGTACACTTGAAGTTGTCCCAGAGGGTCCTTACACTATCTTCATATTTTTGGATTATTTTTTCTTTTTGCTCCTCTGGTTGGGTGTCTTTTGCTTCCTCATATTTGAAATCGTTGATCCGATTGGAAGAAATAGTTTATTATTTCCTTTAAAATATTTTAAAAATCTAAAATTTATTTTCTCCTTCACACTGGAAAATTCCCAACAGATTTGGTATGATTTATAGGGTATCAGGAAGCCCAAAACTCAAATAATTTTCTAAATGAGTGCAGAACTGATCTTGAATTCTCAAATCAGAATTGAGGTTGTATTGAAAATGTTTTGAAAGTGATTGTGCTCTTGACTTTTTAATTGATTTCAATTTATGTCTTATTTAAGAAAGAGAATCCTAAGTTGAGTGAGCAAAGAATCTTCTGAACTCAAAATTTATTCAGAATGTAAGCTGGAAAGTGGAAAATTGAGCAATTCTGTAAATATATAAGAACTAGCTTAAACTATGTAAACTTTTACACACTAGATAAGAATGATTTCTTTTTAGGGCTCAAATTGTCTGGTTGGGTTGTTTGTCTTGATTAAATTAATCAGATGGATAGAAGTTTGCTCTCTACCTTACCTTTCCAGGACAATGACCCTGATGTAGGTGTTTTCATAGATGGATCTTTTAAATATTTACAAATAACCTATATTAGTTGGTTGAGAAATAGACCACCAACTCATACCATACACAAAAATAAACTCAAAATGCTGGGGTCCAACCCCAGCAGGTCCAGGGGTTCCCAAAGGCGTAGACAGAGTCGGTGAAGAAGGAAGGACACGGAGACAGTGTTCAGTTGATCAGCAGCCTGGCCAGGATCTCCAGCTAGGATCTCCAGCCAAGTTCTGGTCTGGATCTCCAGAGAGGTTCTGCTTAGGATCTCCAGCCAGGTTCTGTGTCCATGTTCTCTTGCTAGGTTCTCCAGCCAGGTTCCCCAGGTTCCCCAGCCAGGTTCGGTCACCAGATTCTGTAGCCAGGTTCTTCAGCCAGGTTCTGGATAGGTTCTCCAGCCAGGTTCAGTCACCAGGTTCTAGTCAGGTTCTCTTGCCATGTTCTATAGTCAGGTTCAGTCCAGGATCTTTTGCCATGATCTCTCGCTAGGTTCTGTCTCTAGGTTCTGAGGCCAGTTTCTGTCCAGGATCTTTTGCCATGTTCTCTCCAGCGAAGTTCTTCAGTCTCTAGGTTCTGTGTAGGTTCTGTCTCTAGGTTCTGAGTGTAGGTTCTGTCTCCTGTTGTCTTGTTACATCTGTATTTATACCAGTTGATTCCAGTCCTATCAATCTCTATTCCAAAGGTTAGGGCGTTTCTTATCTCCATTCCAGGGAGTAAAGATTATGTAGCTAGGGGAATCCTGTTCCAGGGGTTCCCAAAGGTGTGGACGGAGTCGGCGAAGACTATCCACCCTCTTCCTATGGTGGAGTCCTATCCGTCCCGAGTGCAGGGGGGCTTACCTAAGGGTCCCTGTTCGGGCGCCAGATGCTGGGGTCCAACCCCAGCAGGTTCAGGGGTTCCCAAAGGAGTAGACGGAGTCGGCGAAGAAGGAATGACACAGAGACAGCGTTCAGTTGATCAGCAGCCTAGCCAGGATCTCCACCCAGGTTCTGTGTCCATGTTCTCTTGCTAGGTTCTCCAGGTTCTCCAGCCAGGTTCTGTAGCCATGTTCCCTCGCTAGGTTCTCCAGCCAGGTTCTGTCCAGGTTCTCCAGCCAGGTTCAGTCACCAGGTTCTAGTCAGGTTCTCTTGCCAATTTCTATAGTCAAGTTCAGTCCAGGATCTTTTGCCATGTTCTCTCGCTAGGTTCTGTCTCTAGGTTCTGAGGCCAGTTTCTGTCCAGGATCTTTTGCCATGTTCTCTCCAGCGAAGTTCTTCTGTCTCTAGGTTCTGTGTAGGTTCTGTCTTCTAAGTTCTGTCTCTCTTGATTCTGTCTTCTAAGTTCTGTCTTCTTGATTCTGTCTTCTAAGTTATGTCTTGTTACATCTGTATTTAGACCAGTTGATTCCAATCCTATCAATCTCTATTCCAAAGGTTAGGGCGTTTCTTATCTCCATTCCAGGGAGTAAAGATTATGTAGCTTAAGCATGATTGTTCGTAGTTAAAGTGATTAATTACCTGCCTGGCACTTAGTTAAGAGGTTTTATTCCCTCCCTAACTTCAGGGGATAATCCCTACCTGGGGAAACAACCTTTCTCAGAGACCTTGGTTAAAACACATAGTGCCAAGAAGGTGAGCAAACATATTAAGAACAGTATGCCATATATGCCAGGTCCCTTGAAACAGCAAGCATGGACCGGCTCCCGGCATCAAAATGGATAAAAGACTTAAACGTATGACGGGAAACAATAAAAACACTAGAGGAATCCACAGGCAGCGAAATTGCAAACATATGCCGAAGGAATTTCTTCTCTGATACTGCTCCTAGGGCAATGGAAACTAAAGAGAAAATAAGCAAATGGGACTACATCAAAATAAAAAGCTTTTGCACAGCAGTGGAAACCATCAACAAAACAACAAGAAGACCCACTACATGGGAAAACATATTTGCCAATGATATCACCAATAAGGGTTTAATCTCCAACATTTACAGGGAACTCATGAAACTGAACAATAGGAAGATAAACAATCCAATCGAAAAATGGGCAAGGGACCTAGATAGACACTTTTCGAAAGAGGACATACAGAGGGCCGAAAGACATATGAAAACATGCTCAAAGTCACTAATTATACGAGAGATTCAAATCAAAATGACAATGTGTTATCTCACACCTGTCCGAATGGCTATCATCAACAAATCAACAAACAACAAGTGTTGGAGAGGATGTGGAGAAAAAAGAACACTTGTGCACTGCTGGTGGGAATGCAGACTGGTGCAGCCACTGTGGAGAACAGTATGGAGTTTCCTCAAAAAACTAAAAATGGAACTCCCATTTGACGCAGTGATCCCACTTCTAGGAATATATCCCAAGAAACCAGAAACACCAGTCAGAAAGGATATATGCACCCCTATCTTCATAGCAGCACTGTTCACCATAGCTAAGATTTGGAAACAACCTAAGTGCCCATCAGCAGATGAATGGATTAGAAAACTGTGGTATATCTACACAATGGAATATTATGCTGCAGTAAAAAAGAAGGAACACTTGCCTTTTGCAACAGCATGGATGGAACTGGAGAGCATTATGCTAAGTGAAATAAGCCAGTCAGAGAAAGATAAATACCACATGTTCTCACTCATTTGTGAATTATAGAGAACAACATAGACTGATAAACAGGGACAGATCCAAAGACTGAGAAACAGTGATCAGACTATCACTCCCCAGAGGAAAAGTAGGGGAGGGAGGGTGTAAGGGGAAGAGATCAACCGAAGGACTTGTATGCATGCATATAAGCCAAACCAATGGACATGGATAACAGGGGGGTGAGAACATGAGCGGGCGGGGGGCGGGGGGAGGTTAATGGGGGGGGGTATAAGGACACATTTGTAATACCTTAACTAATAAAGAATTTAGAAAAATGAAATTTTGCATTTCTTAGGCTGTGACTAGAAGATTTCTTTTTGGAGATTTCTGGATGTTACTTCTCAAATTGAAGAGCCAGTAACCATGGTATGGGCATCCATGTACCAGACAGGGTTATGGATTGGAGTATATTCCTGGCACCACTGTCACTTCTTGATTCAAGTCTTATACTCTTTTCTTGATCTCCATGTTCTATTAAACCAGGAGCAGTTGCTGATATCCCCTTTAAGTGAAGTTATACGATCTTGTTCTCATTGATCTCCTGGAGAATAGCCAGCATTTATTACCGCAGAGATCCAATGGAAGCTACTGGGATAATAATCCCCTGTTTCCATTCTCCTCTGTGGTTGATATGACTGGGTGAGAAGTTGACCCAGATCTCTTCCTGAAAGATATACTTCACACCTCAGGGCATTCTAGCCCTTAATTATCTTATTTTAGGAGCCAGAGAAACCCTAGTGGGTTTTAGAAAGGAAGTGAATAATCAGCCCTCTGCTAGTAGATCTGTTGCCAGTGTTGTGTGGTCAGAGTTACATAGTTCCATCCCAGGATTCTGAGAGGCAGGATTGGTCAACTGAAGAGCTTACTTTATCCTGACGTTCTAGGGGCAGTGATTCTTCAGCAGTGTTGGGGGATCACATAATGGGTTTTATTATGGGACGACTTCTACATTATAGAAGTTTTATGCTTTTGGAGGGAGAAAATCATGTTTAGAAATGCGGAAACATATAGTGATGATTTGGGACACTCACATGCTGAGATGTAGAGGCAAAAGGAAGTTTGATTCCCAAGAGAAGACAGAGTTGGACTGTTCCTCCAATATTACTTAAAGGTCACCTCAATGAAACTTACCCTGAACATACTATTTGAAATCAGACTCAAAGACACTCCTAATCCACCTTTTATCTTTCTAGCCTTTATCTTTCCTATTTACTGTACCTTATTAATGACCAAGGTTTAATATTCTTCATCATACATCTCTCCATTAGAACATATGCTCCACACAGGTAGAGATCTTTGGTTCATGAAAATTTAGTTGAACCATATAAAATGAAATTCATATTTTGGGGGGTTAATACAGTGCTATGTCTTGAGAATACGGAACAGTGTCTGGTACCGAAGAGGTTCTGGTTGAGTGTTTATTGATTGGATGACAGGGAAGCAGCACTGATTCTACAGCCAGTAGGACAGCAAGAAAGACTATGTGAGAATATATTAATTTATGTTTCAAAATGTCTTCACATGCTCTAAGCGGGCTCTTTCAGAAAAAAAAATAAGGGCTCAAAATATTTGATAGCAAATCTTTTTTTGTATGCTAATGTGTATAAAGTGCTATGAAAGGTATTGGCATTAGCATCTGTACCTACTGCTCTTCCAAAAATTCATTTCAGGTATCCCACACTGACAGCCAGCCGGCTGCCTCACTTACACTGGCAGAGAACAGGAAAACACCCCAGTGAGTCTATAGCTTTTCCCTTATCCATTTACCCTGTCACTTCCTCATGTCCATCCTCACACTCCATGGCTCATCATTATGGTCAGTCTTTTGTAAGTACCCTCACTCCTTTGCCCTTGTCTCCCTTCATCATGCCTTTTTGGCAAATCCTCCACACTGCCTCAGACCAACTCTGCACTTTCACCTGAGAAATTGAATCAATGTCAGTTTTTTCAGATAAGGAAATCAGAGCTTAGCATTAGGATTTATTGGAGGCACACATAGCTAGGAATGGTAGTAATTTTAATAATAATAACAAACATTTATTAAACAAATGCTTTGTGTCAGGCATTGACACAAACATGATCTTATTTAACTTTCATAAAAATTTCTTCCCATGTAAATTAATACGTTGAGGTTCAAAGTGGTTGAATAAGTTGCCCAAGGTCATCCTGCTGGTCAATAGTCCACATTCAATCATTCAACAACTATTTACTGAGCCCATAATCTCTGCAAACAATGTACTGGGAACTAAGTCTACAGTGGTGTATAGAAGAGACATAGTTTTTATCATTATAATGGCATAGTACTGGCCTATTTTTATTAAGCTCTTGCTAGTCCTAGGCATTATTTTATTTTACTCTCATCACAACTCTGTGATGTAGCTACTATTAATATAATATACAATTTTCGGATGAAAAATTATATTTTTTATTGAATTTATTGGGATGACATTGTTTAATAAAATTATATAGGTTCAGGCATACAATTCTATAATATATCTTCTGTATATTGTATTGTATTGTGTGTTCATTACCCCAGGTCAAGTCTCCTTCCATCACCATTTATCCCCTCATACCCTCCCCTCCTTCACCTCTCCCAACCCTCTTTCAAGAAATTGAGTCTTAAAGAAGGACCACTAGCAGATAAATTGATTAGAATGGGTGTATGATCCCATGAAACCTGACTTCATAGTTCATTCTCCTTATCACTATGCTATGTTTCTTCCAGTAGCTTGAAGTCTAGTGGGCAAGAAGTTCACTAACAGTAAACCAGAGGTAAATACACAAAACCTTCAGGTTGCTTTTGGGACACTTTGGAAAGATAAACTAGGGCTAGTGGACCTCTTATTACACTTCAAATATTTTCTCCTGGCCTGCTAGGTCCATGGGAGTTATGGAACTGTGTGTGTGGATATCTACCAGGTTGTTCATTTTTATAATTTGTGTGATGTCAAGCAAACCCAACTTTTACATAATGATCTATTTAATGCAAAAAAAGAAAAAAGAAAGAAAAAAGCCCATCAAGTTAAAGAGAGAGAAAGTGCTTATAAACATTCCAACCATTTGTTTTGTGTTGGCTGGAGTTGGAGTCTAAATAAAAGCTGTAAGTGTGACTAATAATTATAATCTAAATTAGTGCACTGAATCAGAAAGGAGTAATTACTGCATAGGACTTTTTGGAGTAAATGATTTATGGTTGACCTACAGTAGATTATTAATTTGGAAAAGGGATGAATTTTAATGCAAATTAATTAAGTTTTGGAGTCTTTTCTGATTTGGTTGAGAGAATAGTGGAAAATTCCAGGGTCTTATGTTATTTGGCTGAATTTGGAGTTAGGATACAGGATCCACATTCTGATGGTGTCTGTAGAACTTGGGTGTAAAGACGCAAGCCTCATGCCAAGCTCAGAGCCTTTCTGATCTGATCAGGAAAGAGCCAGAAAGAAAAGCTGTCTCCTTCTTTAAAAGCAAAGTGTATCCTCATAGGGTATTTACATGCTCTAAGATTTTTGTACCCTTTCCAATTGTTTGGCCAACAGAACCACTATCACCACCACTTACTGATGCTTACAGTGAGCCAGATGTCATGTCCAGGGATTTCCAGTTTTCACAATTGTGTGTGATGCTGTTTTGTGTATGTAGGATCTTGAGCAGCATCCCTTGCCTCTACTTACTATATACCAATAACATCCCCTATTTGTGACAACCCAAAATATCTCCAGCCTTTACTGAATATTCCCTGGTGGGGGCAAAATACAGAACCACTGTATTGGAAAATTTATGTGCATTATCTACTTCATTCCTTACAATACTCTGTGAGGCAGGTGTATTGGGCCCATTTCACAGATGAAAACTCTAAGGCTTAGTGACATTGTGTTTGCTCAAGTCACATAGCTATTACATGTTGAGGCCAAGACTCAAACACAGATCTGCATTGACCAAAGCCTCTTTTAGACCAACCAATTGGAAAGGGTACAAAAATCTTACAGCATGTTTTGAGATTATTTAAGTCACCTCTCTAATTTCTAATAAATAAATAGAATTCAGGCAATTAAGTGATTTGGTCAAAATTATGTAACTAGCAGAGAATGGGCTATAACCCAGGAATCCATAAAGCTACTGGTCATGGGAACCGGAGATTCAGCTGGTGAGTGAAAAGCACATTCACAGTGACCTTGGCTGTGTTGCTGGTCTTGAGTTTCTTCTTTTCTCTCTTTTGAATGTTATTCTTTTATTTGTACAACTTAGCTTTTGAGTATAAAGTGGTCTTTCAAATTTGAGCCTGCTAACTGTAAAACACATACCGAGAATTTAAAATCTGTTTCTTAACATTGTAGAGAAACAAATCCTTGGGTTGTTGCTGCATTATAATTATATATAAAAACATTCCAACTCACTCAAATGGTTTGCCAGCCCGTCCTTCCACCAACAAATAGAAAGAAAGCCAAATAATCCAGTGAGGACTCTGTTCTATTACTAGCATACTCTGATCCTGCTGGTAGGCCAAAGGGTATGGGGATAGGTAGCTGCATGATTATAATAAAACAGCAACAGACAGCCTAGGATTAGAACTAAGCAATGGCCACTCTAGCCAGCATTATTATTCAATTCTCAGTGTAACACAGTGGGGCTTGATCCTAAATTTCTGCCCAGTGGGTGCCTAACCACAGAAATCAATGTTTTCTCTGTAGGAGATAGGCAAGTGCTTTCAGAATCTGTTAGGTTGAAGAAATCTAATAGAAAAATCTGCATAATTAGCTCTTTGACTAATCTTGTTCTTGCCTTGGGGTAAGAGGCAATTTAGGCTGAAAAAAAAAAAGTTTCAAATGTTTGAACTGTAGGGGAAAGAAGTTCAGGCTTTACAGAACTAGTGTGAGAAGCTTATTCTCGCTGAAAGGTTTCAGCCTTTGGGGGTATAAGACTTTCCTGGTGGCAAATTGATTTCTTCAGGTTCCGAGGTGATGGTGAGTTCCAATGAATGTATACTCATGGATTATCTGAGGAGAGGGATCCCAAGCATAGATTTAGGGAGTGAGCAGGACTCAACCAAGGGGTAGAAGTTGGCAGGGCAGAGTAAGAATTAGTATCAGCAGGCAAATAATGCTTACCTGGTGATACTAGAAGATGTAAAAGAAATCATTTCAAGATTTAAAAATAATAATATAGTATATGTTTTTAGACTTTAAGGTTGACCCTGCTAGAAAGAACCATTGAGTGTAGAGTTCGAAAGCCCATTCATGGGGTTAGATCACCTGCGTTATAGTCCTAAGTCTCCCATTTACTGGCTGTGTGACCTGGGATGAGTGTTTAATTTCTGTTGGTTTTGTTGTCCTCATCATAGGATGGGTAAATGATAAGAGCAACCTCGTGGTGTTGTTTATAAAGCTTAATTGAGACAATACCAATAAGGACTTAGATCTGGCCATAATAGGTAGCACTTAGTGAATGCTGGCTGTTATTGTATAGTCTATCTCACTTACTAATGGGGTAACTAAGGCTCAGAAAGTAATGACAAAGCTGGACTCCATGTCTTCTCTGTTCCTGGAACCAGAGGACTTTCATATGAATCATTATAGCACCTCCTCACAATACATTGGCAGGACGGGATTCTAGGTATAGAGTGAGTCTGGCACAGTTGGGAGCTTTCAGAGCTCCTGAAAAGCAGCACAATCTCCTCCCCATCTAAAGAACCTCCTTCTTCAACACATCTGGGACATCTGTGAGCCATTGCTGTTGAACACGAGAAAATAAATATTGATGCATATCTTATCTTCGTCCATTAGGACATGATTGTGTACACACGTGCATGGTTTAAACTTTAGGATAAAGCAGAAGATCCTAAATGTCTATAGGAAGATATTACTCTCAATATTACTTTTGAGATGATCATATCTTGAGGCAAGGTAAAATGAGGTCCCTCCCTGCATATGTTTAGATGTTGAATATATTTTGATTAATAACATACCGCTTTGAATACGTAGAGAAAATACAGATTTTACCTGGTCAGCATATCATGGCTATAAAAGCTATAGGTTTCACTGTCTAATAAACCTGGGTTTTCTAAGAAAGGGCAAGCAATTGAACTAATAATCTCTGGATCTTCCATGATCAGTCATTAAATAATTAAGTTAGTAAGAAGTAAACCTCAGTTTCTCACACAACAATAGTGGGAAGGGGCAAAGGAATGAGGCCAGTTTTGAGATAGCTGGGCAGAGAATGTGGACTGGACCATGAAGGGCCACACTGCAGTCATGTGATGGGCCTCAGAGGTCAACCAAATCCATCCTTTAATCTCCTGAGACCCAATTCATTCTTCCAACTTTCTTCCAAACAAGTGCTTTGTCAGGCAGATTTCAACCCAGCCTAATCACAATTTAGGGAGCCGTTACTGCATCCATCACCAGTCAACTTCATCTTTAAAAACAGGAAGTCTGAATCATCAGCATATCCTTCCCTGAGACTAAGATAAAAATGTGGGAGAGATGTATGATTGGTGTTGCTTTTGTTCCTGTCCACTTTCCTTTTTTAAAATGCTCAATTTGATCAGAGCATGTCGAGGTAAAGAGGATTAAAGTAGTTCAAGATCAATTTCTCATTAGCTCAGATGACATTTGTAATAAGGTTATTACACATCCATGGTGCAGATCAACTCTTGTGGAGGTAAAGGAAAGAAAAAACACAACAATCACCTTTACCTTACCAGGCTTTAGGAGTGGGGTTGGAGATTATTGGCGGTCAGGGATATTTATGGATGAGATGACACGTTAACTCTAGGAGATTGGGATTTGGAAAAAAATGGTGTCATTTTTTTTGACAGCCCGGACAGCTCTTGAGTCTGCATATCTCTGATGTGACTGTTAGGTGCTTTGATAAAAGGAAGGATGGTTTATTTATGCTTTTAACCTTTCCCATTTCATCCTTTCTACTTTGGGTTAATGACTTTCCTTCTTCAGTATTGTGGATGAATTAGGTTGTGTCAGAAGGAAAAACACACAATCTGCAAATTCATTTTTGAGGCTATGAATATCAACAAAATTACTGACTTTCAAGTAAACAAAAAGAATACGATTTATGTTATATAAACTTTTGAAATTGAGTATGTATATGTTTAAATTGCTCTTAACTTTAAGAAAGCAATTTGAGGGTTTTCCAGAACTTAAAGACAGCTTATCCAATGAAAAAAAGAATTTTAATGGAATTTCTTTTAAAAACATTTTGAGGCATTTCATCATAAATCATGTAGGCACAACCAAAGACCATTAACAATCCTTTAAGTACAGAAATCCCATGGGCCATTGTATTAGTAAAAGAAGTGAAGTGCTGATTTACTGTTTATTCAATCATAATAAGTTTTCTCATCTCAAGTGAAAAAGGACTTATTTATAAGAGCATATCCAGTTTCATATACTAATAAAAATGAAACAGAACATAAAGATAACAAATATAGAAATTTTCATTAAAGAACATATCACTTTTCCTGTAATAAAACACATCCAGGTGCTGACATTTAAAACCCATGTGACCTTGGGTGAGGGGTTTAATTTCATTATGCCAGTGGTTCTCAACCTTCTGGCCCTTTAAATATAGTTCCTCATGTTGTGACCTCCAACCATAAAATTATTTTCATTGCTAATTCATAACTGTAATGTTGCTACTGTTATGAATTGTAATGTAAATATCTGATATTTAGGATGGTCTTAGGCAACCCCTGTGAAAGGGTCATTCGACCACCAAAGGGGTCGCGACCCACAGGTTGAGAACCGCTGCATGATGCTCTACTTTCCTCATCTGGAAAATATTGCTAGGAGGCTTAATTGAGATAATGTATATAAAATATCTGGCACTTTGCCTGTCCAAGAGTCACCACTCTATAAATATTAGTTATTAATTTTCCTTATTTGCAATTGATGCTATCTTATTCAATTTTAAGTTCTCATAAACCATCTTTAATCTTTTTGAAGCAGGCAGGAGTAAATTATAATCCTATCTAATAAAGAGGGAATATGCTAATTGACTGCCCCACCCTCAAAGATAGTGGCGTCCACAGCCAATAAGGAGGGAATATGCTAATTGACTGCCATGCCTTCAAAGAAGGTGGCTCCCACAGCCACAAGATGGTGGTGCTCAGTCCCCTTAGCCCTGCCAGGTTGGCAGGCGTGTGGCAAGGCTCGGCTTTGCCACGTGCCTGCCTCTGAAGTCCCCCAGTTCCCTCAGCCCCTTAGCCCCCAGGGCTGGCCCAAGGTGCAGGCAAGCCTCGGAATGTGGCTGCCCAGCTGCCCAGGGCCACCTGAGGCTAGGTAACCAGGGATGGCCAAGGCTTGCACTGCCGGCAGTGGCAGCAGCAGAGGTGTGATGGGGCATTGCCTTTCCCTGATCGCCGGGCACCTCCTGCCCCTGAGGGATCCTGGACTGTGAAGGGGGCAGGCCAGGCTGAGGGACCGCCCCCCCCCCCCTCCAGTACATGAATTTTCATGCACCAGGCCTCTAGTTTAATATATTTATTGTGCAGTAGCCATGGAAATGGAGAATGACCATTAATATGGTATTGCCTGTTGTATTTGTATCTCACAATATCTACCTCCTCTACTGAACTGGAAAAAGGGTATTGACCAAAGGATGGGAGAGAGGGACTGTCCCAAACTGGGGGATGGCTCAGACTAACTTCTCAGAAGATCAGAGAATCATTTTCTGCTTTGCCAAGAACAGGCAGGACTCATACCTGCTGTCTTGGCATAATTACTTATAGCTCCCCTTATCTAAAGTGTTCTGGTTGGACAATAAACTTTCTTTGGCCACACTAATGATTACTCCACAGGGATTTCCCTGGAAAGAGGACAAGTTGATACTGGCTGAGACAGGGGCTTTGAGAGAAACCAGAAAATTGTTGCTGAGGTCTTGGACAAAAAATAAACCTATGTCAACTTACAGAAAAGACTTTTTCACTGTATCAGTCCTAATTCAGATTTAAGGAGTTTTCCCGTGATTTCATTAAATATGAAAAAAAAATAGAGTTTTCTAAGCATAATCTGATTAATTAGATCAACTAGGTCTTAAGTCTCCATTTTTCCTCATTTCCATGTGTTAGCGTCATGGACATGAACAGGCTGTTTCTATGGTTCCTTGGGATGACTGAGCCTTGGCAGAAGTCATTGGAGTTTAGGGTCTGGTTCTCAGCTATGCAGATCCACAACTGGATTTTCTAACAGGCCTTTCAGAGCCAAAGGACTCAGTACAGCAAATGCCAACCTTTCTTCTGGGTACTTTGAATAAGTTATTTGATCTCTTTTGTGTAGAAAGCATAGGATGTGAAGTAGAGTTTTCATGAACATGACCAGGCCTAATCATGCTTAGGGTCATGGGTCTGGAACTCAGGCTTATTTAATTTCTAAAACATATATATACACATTTCAGAGACAGAGAAAGAACTTTAGAATTAAACCTTTTCTAAAGTAAATGCTCTAGATAAAAGGAGTTCTGGGGAGAAGTCTCTTTCCTTATTTTCAGCAGGGAGTATTAAGCCTTTTAATTTTAATTTGTGCTTGTCCTTACACCATTTAGATATAGGTAGCTTGTTTAGTAAATAAAGACAAAACAAAACAGAAGACCTTGTTTTCCTAACCACAAGGATGTGATTTGATGGTTTTGGAGACAATGACTTGCTGAAATGTCCTCATGATTGCAGTTCAGATTCATTGGAGTAAGGCAGAGTTTCCCCTCCCCACAGTCAATCTATGATAAGCCTGCTTTAAATCTTTGGCTCAAAGTTGCCAAAAGTATTACCTAAAGGGTGAACATCTCCTCCTGGCTGTGAGGACTCATGCACCAGGCTAATAGGCAAGCCCTTAGAAGTGTTACTCTATCTCATGGAGCTAGAATAAAGGAGTACAGAAATGATGAAGCCAACCTAGAATCATAGATTGTTGAAGCCCAAAAGTGCCAAAAAGAACACATAGTCCAATATTCACCTAAGAACATACTGGTGCCCAGCCAAGGTGAGGGTGTGTCTGAATCACTTAACTCACATGCTAATGTCTACTATAGAATAGGACAGGGGAGATGAGTAGATTACTTCTTGTCTTACAGAGAAGCTCTGTGCCCAGATATCTTTTTTTTTTTATTAGTTAAGGTATTACAATTGTGTCCTCATTACCCCCATTAACCCCCAACCTCCCCCCACCCCCGCCCCGTACTCTCATGCTCCCATCCCCCTGTTGTCCATGTCCATTGGTTTGGCTTATATACATGTTTACAAGTCCTTCGGTTGATCTCTTCCTCTTACCCCCTCCCTCCCCTACTTTCCTTCTGGGGATTGATAGCCTGATTGCTGTTTCTCAGTCTCTGGGTCTGTCCCTTTTCATCAGTCTATGTTGTTCTTTATAATCCACAAATGAGTGAGATCATGTGGTATTTATCTTTCTCTGACTGGCTTATTTCACTTAGCATAATGCTCTCCAGTTCCATCCATGCTGTTGCAAAAGGCAAGAGTTCCTTTTTTTTTTTTTTTACCGCAGCATAGTATTCCATTGTGTAGATGTACCACAGTTTTCTAATCCATTCATCTGCTGATGGGCACTTAGGCTGTTTCCAAATCTTAGCTATGGTGCATTGTGCTGCTATGAACATAGGGGTGCATATATCCTTTCTGATTGGCGTTTCTGGTTTCTTGGGATATATTCCTAGTAGTGGGATCACTGGGTCAAATGGGAGTTCCATTTTTAGTTTTTTGAGGTAGCTCCATACTGTTCTCCACAGTGGCTGTACCAGTCTGCATTCCCACCAGCAGTGCAGAAGGGTTCCTTTTTCTCCACATCCTCTCCAACACTTGTTGTTTGTTGATTTGTTGATGATAGCCATTCTGACAGGTGTGAGATGATAATGCATTGTCGTTTTGATTTGCATCTCTCGTATAATTAGTGACTTTGAGCATGTTTTCATATGTCTTTCGGCCTTCTGTATGTCCTCTTTCGAAAAGTGTCTATCTAGGTCCCTTGCCCATTTTTTTTTATTGGATTGTTTATCTTTCTTTTGTTCAGTTTCATGAGATCCCTGTAAATGTTGGAAATTAAACCCTTATCGGTGGTATCATTGGCAAATATGTTCTCCCATGTAGTGGGTCTTCTTGTTGTTTTGTTGATGGTTTCCTTTGCTGTGCAAAAGCTTTTTATCTTGAATGTAGTCCCATTTGTTTATTTTCTCTTTAGTTTCCATTGCCCTAGGAGCAGTATCAGAGAAGAAATTCCTTCGGCATATGTTTGCGATTTCGCTGCCTGTGGATTCCTCTAGTATTTTTATGGTTTCCCGTCTTACGTTTAAGTCTTTTATCCATTTTGAGTTTATTTTTGTGTATGGTGTGAGTTGGTGGTCTAGTTTCATCTTTTTGCATGTATCTGTCCAATTTTCCCAACACCATTTATTGAAGAGACTGTCTTGACTCCATTGTATGCTCTTGCCTCCTTTGTCGAATATTAATTGTGCCCAGATATCTTATGTGTGGTCTCTAGATCCTTGTTATGGGATCTAGGAAAAAGCATGTCAGAGCTACTGCATTTGGGATTCAGTGTTCTTTCAGGTGTACATAAACTGCTTTCTTACCTACCATTATGTGAAGCAACCATGACAAAGCCATTTTGCTGGTAGTGATTACAAAAGACAGTGACTTCAAAGAAGAGGCTCCATCTGAATTTGAGAGGCCTAATTAAAAAAAAAAAAAAAGTAGAGAAACAAACTTCTATAGCATGAAAACCTGGAAAAGCTTGCAGGGTATTCACCACTTTCATCTTGCAGATGGGAAAATAGGCTGTTGGGTGAACAGCCTTAAAGGATGAGAAAGAGGCCTTGGCTTATAGATCAGACCAGTCTGAAAGATCTGTAAGGTTGTTCGACTTCACTTGAGCCCTATTTGTTTTCTCTTTTCTTCAGCAGTGTACTCTCAGGTGATGTTGATTATGGATAATTCAGTGTGTGTGGGCCCTGAAGTCCAATCGTGTTGTTAACCAGGGCATATGCCATGCCACTATGGACCAATCTTACTCAAGGCATCCCTGCCTTCAGACCCACTATAGGAGAAGATAAGTTTGGTTGGTTACTGGAAGATTATACGATTTTATGTAGAGCTTGACATTCCTGGTTCTCACATTGTCAGTAATTTATAGTCTGCTTCTAGCACATTCATATTTATAAAAACAAGGGAACTTAGAACATTTTTCTTCTTCAGATTTTTAAAATTTATATTTTTTTGGGAAAATATTGGCTTCAGAACCTAGTTCTTCAGCTGTTATCTACTGTAATGAATCAGCTTGAATTTCTCAAGTCATATTATTTCCTTTTTCTTTTCAACATAATGGAAAAAAATATAAGCCTTCCCAAGCACAACACACTGAGAAATATGGGGGCAAAATTGGATAAACTGGTTTCTGTGAAGGAGTTAATGGCTGACATTTACAACATTCTTACCGTGTGTTAGATGTATGTTGGGCTTTAACACAGTGTTTACCTCCTCAGTTGTTTTACTTCTTTACTTTGGGAATGCATCAAGCCCTTCATAGTTGAAT
The DNA here is from genome assembly GCF_964212035.1 of Myotis nattereri. Taxonomy (NCBI): domain Eukaryota; kingdom Metazoa; phylum Chordata; class Mammalia; order Chiroptera; family Vespertilionidae; genus Myotis; species Myotis nattereri. Next base: position 35,731,811 of record NC_138088.1, read on the forward strand.
ACCATTTATTCATCTCAGAGAGGCTAGGTGTCAGTGGTCCAATGCTAATGTGTTCACCATTGCAGAGTATCGCGTGAAACTCTTCCCTATTTTACTTTGTACTTGGCATCTTGGGCTTACAAAATGAACTCATTCTCAGATATTTAAGATGAACTTCTTCATTTTACTCATGTATTTCTCTCTGAAGATAAGTCTGGTTGGTTACTGGAAGATTATACAATTTTATGTAGAGCTTGACATTCCTGGTTCTCACATTGTCAGTAATTCATAGTCTGCTTCTAGCACATTCATCTTTAGAAAAACAAGGGAACTTAGAACATTTTTCTTCTTCGGATTTTTAAAATTTACATTTTTGGAACTTTTGATACAAAAACCATCTTTATTAGACAGGCAGATTTGAACAATTTTAAACAGACATTATAAATAAATTTTTAAAATTCCTTTTTAATTTCATGAAGCATTCTCACCTTCTTGTCAGTAGTTGTCATTACCCAGACTGAATATACAGCAAAAAGGAGGCAGATGCCAGAAAAAAACAAACACAAAGACAAAATATAAAGAAACAAATAGTAATCTATGTTTGACGTTTTATTACTAGGATGCATTTTGACAGCAAACAAAACTCCTAAAACTCAAATGTGGATTCTCCTGAGATAGTTTTCAACCTGCAGAAGCACCTTGATTTCCCCTTAACTCAGCCTTGAAACCTCCTTCCCATCCGTCTGCTTATGCAATGTTGAGTACCACTGAGATTTCTACTGAGTTATTTTTGTTATGGGATCTGATCTGCTGCTGAGCTAGTCAACATCTCATCTCTTGTTTGGGTTTTCTGTCTTTCATATCAGTCCTAACCCTGGTTTTTTGTCAGCTTATCTGCCCTAAGATCCTCTGAAAAGACCAGGGAAAGGAGAGAGGGAGAAAGGCAGGTCCCAGCTCAAATCTATGCTCATCAATCCTGGCAAGCCCTTCTTCCCTAAACATATAATCCCTTACCACCAGTGTTTCCTAAACTAAACCTCAATAGTTTTATCTAGGAAAAGAAAGTTTTCTGCTCAAATAAATTCAGGAATTGCTGACTTAAAATGAAATGTTTATTATTACAGACCTTCTCTAAGCTTTAAATACTAATATGCATTGTGATTCTCTTAGAAGGTGATGTAGTATGCAGCATTTCACAAACATTTCTCAAACTCACTTTACTGCAAAGCTTTTTCTTTTTCTGACAGTACATTTTGGGACTAATATTTTATGGAATATGACTTGATAAAACTCATTTTAATTTTTCTCTTTTCTTTAGCTCAGTATGTTCCATACAATTATCACTTTCATAGTTTTGCCAACAACTTGCTTCAAATTAATACACTATTTTTTTCTGAAATACATTTATTTAAAAAGGAAATGACTAGCCCTTGCTGATTTGGCTCAGTGAATAGAGCGTCAGCCTGCAGACTGAAGGGTCCCAGGTAGGATTCCAGTCAAGGGCACATGCCTGGGTTGCGGGCTTGATCTCCAGGAAGGGACATGCAGGAGACAGCCAATCAATGAATCTCTCTTATCATTGATGTTTCTATCTCTCTTTCCCTCTCCCTTCCTCTCTGAAATCAATACTGATATATTAAAAAAAATAAAATAAAAATAAAAAGGAAATGACTAAAAATGGAAAATCAAAATCATTTGTCATAAATGGAAAAATAATCATGAGAGTAAGTAGAATGAAGCAATGTTACTAATAAAATAAAGTTAACACTTAAACTAAAATTAAATAGTGGAATACAAGCAATAATCTATTAAATTGATTAAATTAAATCTATTAAATCTACATAAAAATACATGCTTAAGAATTAGTGCCTCATGCCGAACCGGTTTGGCTCAGTGGATAGAGCGTCAGCCTGCGGACTCAAGGGTCCCGGGTTCGATTCCGGTCAAGGGCATGTACCTTGGTTGCAGGCACGTCCCCACTGGGGGGGCATGCAGGAGACAGCTGATAGATCTCTCTCATTGATGTTTCTGACTTTCTATCCCTCTCCCTTCTTCTCTGTAAAAATTCAATAAAATATATTTAAAAAAAAAAAAGAATTAGTGCCTCTTGAGAAGAATGGAGCCAATAAAAGTCAAATAATAACAGAGGTAATCTGGTCACTGTTGTTTATTTTGGATGATTATTTTGGAGGAGTCATTACTGAGAACATTCTGGTTATTGGTTGACAGGAAATCTTGAGTCCTCTGTGCATCTGGTCAAACAGGCCAAAAGTTATTTAAATACTTTTGGAGCTAAAGTTGGATGCTGAGAATTGGTTTCTTTAAAATTTTTTTTTTCTTTTTGGCAGGCATTTGTTTTTTTACCTTATTATTTATGAAAAAATTTCAAACACATAATGTAGAAAAAAATGCCACAATAAAAATGCAAGTAACCATCTCCTACAGTAAACAAATATTAACTTTTTTTCAATTTTATGTCATTTCTTGGCAGAATTATTTTTATGCAACCTTTTTATTGATTGACATTCACTATTACTGAACAATTTTAAGGTAATTTAATGATATCATGATACTTTATTCCTAAATTTTTCCTCAGACAAAAATAATATTTTGCATAACTGCTATACTAATGTTAGCATCTTAATTAGCTAGTTTATGAATATTAACAATAGGAAGAGAACAAAGGGGAGGCCAGACATTATAAGCATGGTCATCTGGGCAGCTTCACCAGGAAGCTTCAGCTTCATGCTCCCCGGGGAACCATCCTTATACTCCCTGCAGATCACTGGCGGGGGTGGGGTGGGGGGAAGGGACCAAACAAAGGGGGAGTTGGCACATGGTAGAGAAGTTGGGGTGATGTAGGGAAGGTGCTTGCTTGTCAGCCTAGCCTGAGAAAAAGATCATTGGCTAAGAGGGTAGAGTTACTACACGTGCACAAAATCCTGGAAGGGTTAAGAGTTCCCTCTCCCTTGTGTTCCTTGTTCCCCTTGCATGCTCACTTTGCTCCATGACTCAGCTCACCCCGTGTGGCCCTAAGCAGCTTGGAACTACTGGGGTTGTCTGTCTGGATTTGGGTACTTGTGAATGGGGAAATGCCAGCTTCCTTGTTGGGAGCAGCTGCAGGAAGGGAGGATGACAATCTGAGGGAAAGGGGAGATAGATGTTTATACCGGGTGATAAAGGTATGCTGCAGGGAGTAGTCAGGAGATGTTTGCTCTGCTTTCTGACCTCTAGGAATCTTGACCAGCGAGATCAGAGTGCTTCTAATGATAGGTAGGGTTTTGCACTTTCCTGGCCAGGGTATAACACAAAGAAAACTAATTTACTTTGGTCAAAACTCAAAACACTCAAAAATGCATTCTGTTGTGTCCCAACAGAATGAAATATTGTTTTCGTTTATTTTAAGTTTCTGTTTTTGCTATTTTCAAAATGGCTTTAATTCTTTAAACACAGACCATGGGCTAGTCATTCTATTGAGAGCTTTACCGGCATTATCTAACTTTATATGATTTTTCACAATTGTCCCATGACAGAGAGAGCATCATCTCATTTTATAGTTGAGGAAACTAATTTTTCCAAGGTTATATATATATACAGTTAGAAAATACTGAGAATTAGAGTTCAATCTGAGATTGGCCTTACTCAGAAGTCTATATACATACCCACAATGTTATGTTGCCATCCTTTGAGAGATCTGGGGGGGGGGGGACTCTGGGGTTTCATTGGAGGGGGCTCTGAAGCTAGGGAAGGCTATTAAATTACCTACAGTCAGTGTCTGTTAATTAAGTAACAGGTAGAAGGAGGAAAATTGGGAGTGACCGCCTCTTAAAGGAACAATAAATGAGAAGAACCACAATGATTGGAGAAGTCTGTGAATGAGACGTGAGCTCATTTTAGAACAGAAATCACACTTAACATCAATAGGGTTTAGTAGAAGGAACACCAGAGAAAAGGAATCCTGACCATGTGTGGGCAGATGCTCAGCAGGTGGGAGGTGTCAGGAGGGTCAACATTTTAATTTTAATCTAGCAAGAAATTTAGACAAAGAAGGCCCCACTTCCTACCTTCCTCAATTTTCTATCTTCTTCTCCTTTAAAAACATTTTAGCTCTATTGAGGTATAATCCTATATAATAAAAGGCTACTATGCAAATCAACCGAACAGTGGAATGACCGGTCACTATGATGTGCACTGACCACCAGGGGGCAGATGCTCAATGCAGGAGTTGCCCCCTGGTGGTCAGTGCACTCCCACACGGGGTGCACCGCTCAGCCATAAGCTGGGCTCACCTCCCCCAAGGGCTCCCTGACTGTGAGAGGGCGCAGGCAGGCTGAGGGACCCCTCCTCCCTAAGTGCACGAATTTTGTGCACCAGGCCTCTAATGTACATATAAAGTTGTAAGATATTTAAAGTGTACAGCATACTGATTCGATATAGGTATGCACTGTGAAAGAATTCTTCATATCCAGTTAATTAATACAGCCATCACCTCACATATTTACCTTTTTTTGTGTATGTGTGAGAACATTTAAATTCCACTCTATTAGAAAATTTTAATTATACAATAAAGTGCTAGCAACTATAGTCATCATGTTATACATTAGATTTTAAGACTTCATTCATCTTAAAGCTGAAAATTTGTACCCTTTCCCTGTCAGTGCCCCTACCTCACCCTGCCCCTGGAAACCACTTTTCTACTCACTGTCTATATGAGTTTGCCTTTTAAAAAAATATTCCACATAAAAGGAATCCATGCATGATTTGTCTTTCCCTTTCCTTTATTTCTAGTATAATGCCCTCAAAGTCCATGTGTTGTCACAAATGTTATTTTCATGGGTGAATAATAATTCTCCTCCCTCTACTTTCAGCTGTGGCATGACTTAAGCCTGAGGAGAAGTCAGAACAAACTTTTTGGTGCACTTTTGATATCCTATTAAGTGTTAGAGACTTATAAGAGTTAGAGTAAGAAATTATAAAAACAAAGTTTTATCTAAAAAGAAAGTAAGAGAAACACATTTGAGTATTCCACGAACGTTCTCATAACCTAAGTTGAAATTGTTTAATAAACATTTTTATTCTAATACAAAGCAGTGACATAGGAAGTAAGACTAAATATATATTTTCTCTTATGCCTACTAGTATATCTCAGGGCTCAAACAGAATTCCAAACAAATCAATTCCCCTTCTTATGACCTTGGGCAATTTTTAAGTGAAGACCTGGGTTCATCAACTTTAAGTGTGGTAATGATGGTACTTAATTCTTAGAACTTTTGTGAGAATTACATGAGATCCCATGTGAAGCATTTAAGCCTTTGGTAAGTAAGTGTTGGTTCTGAGAAAGTTTTGTGGCTGTAGCCATAAGCAATCCCTCTTCCACACCAGCAGGTGCCAGTATATAAAAATTTCCAGGGCAGGTTCTCTGAGGTTAGTTCAATTCAACAAACACTTATTGAGCCCTTAGTATAGGTAAGACACTCTTACCCAATGCTGGAGCCAGAAAGTTTTCAGGAGTTTATAACAAGGATTGCAAACTCTGGGCCAAATTGGACAGGAAGAAGTGTGTTATTTGGCTGACATTCTTTTTTTAATTTTATATTGATTTAAATGTTTTTAGGTATGATATACTTTGTGCTTCACCTCACCATCCCCTTCTCTTGTATTATACCCAGCCCAATTATGTTACCTTTCTGGCCCTGAAACACATGTGAGTTTACCAGGGGTGGGCAAACTTTTTGACTCGAGGGCCACAATGGGTTCTTAAACTGGACCAGAGGGCCGGAACAAAAGCATGGATGGAGTGTTTGTGTGAACTAATGTAAATTCAAAGTAAACATCATTACATAAAAGGGTACGGTCTTTTTTTTTTTTTTTTTTTTTTTTTTAGTTTTATTCATTTCAAACGGGCCAGATCCAGCCCGCGGGCCGTAGTTTGCCCACGGCTGGTTTAGACCCTTGGTCTACTAATGGGTTAAGTGCTAAATAATGCAGACTAGGAGAAATAATGTCTTGAGAGCAGAATCTACACAAATATGCACCAACAGGAGAAAGGCAAACTGGGGTGAAACTAATTTGACCTATTGAATAGTTTTGCTGTGGCCTACACAGATCTATTGCTGTTATCTGCTATACAAAATTGTTTCCTGTTCTATTCACTGAAATTCCAAAAAAGTTACCAAATAAAGAAAAAAGCACAAACTGCTGATTAGTTTCTAAAATCTTCCAGATGAAAAGGCTGAGTAGTGAAGCATATCTATACTTATACAATGAAGCTTCATGTGGGAGATATTAAAAGTAGGAATTGCTATAATGGGCTGGAAAATAACGGTGTAAGCCAGTGCTACAGCTCCGATTTTGACAGCTGCAAGGAAGATGTCCCACCTTCAGAATCATAAAATCTCAGCATTGGAAGGGAAGTATATTTTGTAAATGGGGAAACTGAATAAATGACTAAATGACTTGTCCCAGATCTTACACATTGTGGAAAATGGCAGTACAGAAACAAAACCTCTGGTTGCCCAACTTCTAGTGCTCTTTTCACACTATATGACAGAAATAGAATATTTTTGGCCTGAATAAATCATATTTTTGGTCTATATGACCTACAGTTACCAATAATTCTCCCTTTGTTTCTTCCTGAGACAAGTTTTTGGACCTTGGAATTCAGTGGGTGTGTTTGTACATGTAGCAAAGATTTAGCTAATACTTAGGTTGTACATCCACAGGAAAAGTAAAATAAAAGCTTCATCTTGTCATTTGAGCAATTTAGGGAAAAATAAAAATAATCTGACACTGAAGGGGAAGAAAAGGGTGCTCAAAATTGATTTTTTTACATTGATTCAACCTATTGGGTCTTTGCCCAGTTTCTCTCTTCTTTGTATAAATGGAGCCAAGATCATAAAGATAAATCAGGATCAACTAGTTCAAAAGATATGACTTCCTTCAGAGATTTTACCTCTCAGTAGAATACTTGAGAATAAACAAATCCATTCTCTAAGCTGCTCTTGTAGGGGGCTCTAATTCAATCTTAGACTCTTCTGAAACCCGCTGCCACATAGCATGAAGTATAGAAGGCTTGTGTTATCTTTAGAGCATTCGCCACTCTTTGAAATTTGTTCCTGGGCTCATTCAATCTTTAAACATACAGTTGCTGGGGATGTTTATGGATGAAGGTGAATAGAATAAGGAGCATAGGACTTACTCTGAGTGATGGGGGATCTGATAAGCATAGGCATTACTATCATACCAAATAGACCACAAAAACAAAAGAAAAAATCAGTTATAAAGAGTATTAGGGGAATCAGAGAAATCTTTGCAAGAGAGATTGCATTGGTGTTGGGTCTTGAAGGATGGATACAATTCTTATGAACCTTGACTCACACAAGTATTTACTAAGAATGGTCACCCTACATGTTAGCTGATGAAAAGTAGTGAGTGAATAACTATTTTAAAAGAACTATTGGATAGCCTACAATGTTCTGTGAAAAACTATGCATCCTTTGCAGCTCAGTTAATGTTACAATCTTATCTGAGTTTTAATCATATAAACATCTTAGCAAAGATTCCTTCCTTGTTTGCATTTCTGATCTATTTAATTTATACCGACGATTTGGCATAAACCATATATCTACAACTGTGTATATTCTTGTATATGTTACATTTAACTACTTGACTTATAATCTCCTTGAGGAGAAGTATGGTTATGTATATGATTTTAATTCAGCCCAGCATTTAGTACAAAGCAGGATTTTAAAAAGAATCTATTGTATAAAATGAGCCAGGTAATTGCCAAATCTTTACTTTTTGTATGTGTGTGGAAATAGTCTATGTTAGTCATTTCTGTCTTCATGACAAATGCCACCACCATGGTCAACCTGCCACATGTTGCATTTCAGATAGTTGAAAAATAAAATGTTAAGATAGATAGATCTTGAAGTTCTCTATGTCTCCTGGGCACAGCCTATTCTATTCTGATATTTAATTGTAATGGAATGATTTTGAATGTTATGTAAATCTATTTTGTAAAGAAAATTTAACCTATGTAGAAAACTATATTAAGATATATGACTTTGAACTCATGAGGTTTCATTAGTTTGGTGCAGTATACTAGTATGTGTGTTGGCTCCAATATCTGTTAAAATCAGAAGCTTTGGAGATTAAAAACTGAAAGAGTTTGTGCAGAAGACTGCTCAGGGGCTGAAGTAATAGAGCACCTCATCATTTTCTACACTTCCCCATCAGTTCAAGCCTTTCCTTTGTCATATAAAAAATACTGAGGTTAATAGGCTGGCTTCAGCCTTGTTCCCCAATTTGCCAGAGGGGTTTAATGTCAGAATCTGAAGGATGCATATGACACCCAATATTGAGTCTGCCTAAATTGTCTCTACACATGGACCCACCATGAAAATAAGAATGTATGTTGTCATTTTTCATGCTCAAGAACCTTAAGAGGAAGATACTTTTATTATCCAACAAATGAGAAGTTCAGGAAGTTTCTGTAAATTGCCCAAAGTCATTAAGTTGTTAAGTGATAGAGTATTGAGTTGAACCCAGGCAGTCTAACTCAATGCCAACAATATTAATCCCCAAGTTTTTTGTTTTTGTTTGTTTTTTTACCTTTGTTGTAATTCCACTTCCCAATTTTACCCAACACTTGAGAATATGCTCACCTACCTCTGAGAAAACAGACTAACTAGAGAGAAAGATTCCATTATGGGTTCTAGATTTCCCTAAAAGTTGGTTCTTGCACCTTCACAAATAGATTCTGGTATAATTAAATGCTGCAGAAATATTCCCTGAACCAATAACTAGCATGTCCTGAGGTAGATCCCTTCTTTATTAAACTCTTCATTGAACTTTTCATTAACTCCCTAGTTGGATTCAAGATTGAATAGTCAGTGGAGTTTAAAAGAATATTCCTCCCTTCTAATCAAACATTGCCTAGAAAAGGAGAGCATTTGGATATGAGTATTAGGAGGGTATTTCCTATGCCCTCATTGCATTTGTGAAATTGCTGTTAATTTTCCTCAATCCACTACCATTTTAAGAGCTGCTAGTCTGTGATTACATAGCAATTTCCTTGCTATCTTTTGCTTTTCCATCAACAATGCCAATGCATAATTAAATCATGTGCTCCGGGGGAAAGACACTTTTGAGTATGAAGGTATAAGCAAGATATTGTCTCAAGAAAAGAGCACAGAAATCAATTTAAATGCCAAGTTAATGTTGCTCTATTAATGTCAGTATAGACTTTGGCAAGGGAATCTAACTTGAACAATTTGTTTCCACGGTGCTTTTTAATTTATTGATAGTGTGTTGTTATTGAAGTCTAAAGATATGGTTCTCAGCCAAAAAAAAAAAATCTTAACACATTACATAAGAGAATTAGAAAAAAATAATAAGGATTTGACTATTTAGATGTAGGGGTTCAAAGTGACAAGATTACCTTCAGAAAGGTAATACACATATCAAACACCTTAATATAATATTTAGGGGGTTTTGGTTTTTGGCTTTTTGTTGTTGTTATCGATAAGACACAGGCATTTTCAATATGTAGCAGGCACAAGATGAGCAGATGCAAATTAATCTCAATCCTCAGGAAGTCATTTTGACACTAGTTTCTTTGGCATTTTCCCATTTCATAAATAAATGCATCCTATTACATTTATTTACATTTAGCTGCAGGCTAGTAGAGAAAACCCATTTAACAAATATCAGGCTAAATTCTGCCTAATAATTCGGCAGGGTACATCTCACATGGCAAGGCAGCTATAAACTGTAAACACCAGCACAGAGAAGCTAAACAGGTACAGAACACCATCTACCACTCTGATGACTCGGCTATATTCTACAGACCATGGGTTGGAGGGAAAATTTCAGGCATTTCCCCATTTTTCTTCCTCCACTGCCTTGCACACTGAGAACTTAGGGCCTTAGGCCAATAATGCTTTCCTTCTTAAGCTCACTTACCCCTGGAAATGAAGCGATTATTTACCAGAAAAAGAGAGCTGCTGGGTTGGTGAATGCTTTAAGTTCCTCACCATCTAACTAACCCCATCCCTAAAGGCAGAGGAACGCCACAGAGCTCTGGGTAGCATCTTCTAATTTCCTTTGGTCAAATCCAGGTAACAAGGCACAGCAAGAGAAAGTAAGACTAGAACAAAGGGAAATACTTTTGAAGGAGCCCAGCATAGCCTGGGGCCCACTTCATAGGCCTCAAATACTCCAGTGTGAATTTGAGGAATTTAGAGTGAGTTAAAGTGAGCACCCTGGGGAGTAACCCTGCTGTGCCCTGGGCTCCAGGAAAGGCAGTTCTCCCAGGGCAAGGCTGAGCTTTCCTTTATAGTATTTATATCACATGACATTGCATGCTAAACTTACAACATTTGGGATCCATCCAGGATCCATTCCACCGAGAAGTATCCCTTCAACGGACTACATTTTCAGGGTCCTAATTTTTGGCTTCACGTAATCATTTTAAATATTTTTGTCTTTTATTATTCAATGAAGAAATGCGAGTTTTTTTTTTAAATAATCAAAGCATAGGTAAAACAAACATACCTTCTGACCTTCCTGTGTCAATGGGTGTGCCTGAGAATAAGATAAATCCCTAAAGCTTTCTCTTTTTCTTTTTCCCCCTGAAGCTTGATATAGACAAAATCTCCATAGCTTTGGAAGTTGTGACATGGGCATATTAGCACCCTAACTTGAGTAATTGCACAAATGTGTTTAGTCCCATGGTACTTGTCTTTGGGTAATATTTGTTATGTGATGTTTGACAAGCAATTATTAGACTTACCCTCAGGAGGAGGGTCACTAGGGCAGTGATTGTCTCTTACATTATGTAGGTCATTTATCGAAGTCATCATTCAAATGTGGAATCCTATTTTTACTGCATGGCAGAAGCCTGTTATTTTAATGAACCCAGTGGTATCTCAGCACCATCTATACCAGATTTCCAAATTGGGACTCCAGCAGTATGAGGCATTTATAATAAAATAGTGCTCCCCTAAAGGTCTATAAGAAGATATTCAAAACTTCAAGGCCTGGAGCATTTCTAGCCAGTTGTAAAGTTGAGGGCACAGGCTTGGCCTGCTTTCCATGCTTACTTTCCCCCTATATTTTATATATCAACATTCCTTCTGATCTTGTCTGTGCAATATTATTTATAGACTAGAGGCCCAGTGCACGAAATTGTGTGGGTAGGGTTCCCAGGCCTAGCCTCCTGCAATCAGGGCCATCTTCTGTCTGTTTGCCAGTCCCCAGGCCAAACGCTGCCTCCACTGCCGGGCTCTCAGGCCATTGGGATCACCAGCTCATCCCCAGCTGCTTGGGGACTCAGGCCTGCAGGAAAGCGGGCGCCAGTGACTTCACCTCCATGCGTGTGCACTGCTCCAGCCGCTGATGGAACGCCACCACCACTGCCGCTGCTGCCACTGCTGCTGGGGCTTGAGACACTGATGGAAGCTGCGGGGCGCGCCCTCGACCTACCCGCCCCAGTGTGAGCGGCCCAGAGCAGGCAGTGCGTTCCATCAGCAGCCACCCAGCACACGCGAATGGGTGAAGTCACTGGCGCCTGCTTTCCTGCAGGCCTGAGCTTCTGAGCAGTTGGGGATGAGCTGGTGATCCCAACAGCCTGACAGCCACCCCAGTCCTTCCACCACCCACCCCGATTCCCCCGTTCACCATTGCTGATCCATCAGAGCCTGCAGGCTGGAGGCAGGGACCAAGAGGTCAGCTGTTCAGCTTGCTCACCAGTCCCCAGTCCTGCCCCACTGCTGCTCGTGGGCAGGGGTGGGGAGGGACCAAGAGGTGGTCAATACCACCTCATGGCGACCGGTTGTTTGGTCATCCTGGGAATCATGGACACTGGCTTTTTATATATGTAGATGCTTTAAAATATTTTCTATATTTTTACCTTCTCATTTTGGTATTTCATTTCTCCACTGCGGTTGTGAGTTTAAGGTGATGCTTAGCTCATAAAACTTTTGTTTCACGGAGAATCATCCTCACCTGTAGTGATGGGTCTTTGCAGGCGATTTTGTATCGTCTGACTCTGCCCCCTCTAAATGCCCAGTCATACTTTCCCTCTGTGAGCCAGTCTGTGTGGGTGCCTTGAAATGAGCTGATGAATACTCATAAAGCTATGAGGCAGCATCTTCCACGACCTGTGCTGGGAAAAGGAACTGGATACTCAGAGAGTAGGGGTGGAGAGAAAGCACAGCTGGTTTTCTGGGTAACTATGTATTTACTGTTTCCAAAGCCTCCTGAGGTCTGGATCTTTCCTTGAGCTCAGTGTGTTACTCAATATCCTAATAAAATTTTCCCCTTTCTTAAAACAGCTTGGATTGCATTCTGCTACCACTAGAACTGTGCCTAAGTCATGCTATTAACAAGTGAAAAGCCTCCGATAGAGTCCTCTGGGAGCAGTCAGTTTCCTTCTTCATGTTCCGCTTCGTGTCTCTCAGAAAAATTACACCAGTATTTTCTTTTCTCAGAGCCCCATAGGCGACATGTTGTGCCCGTTGGGTTCCTTTACCACTTGAGATACATGTTCCTGTTTTGAATTGTATTTGTCCCAAGCTCAGGTGATTTTTCTTTCTCTGACAAGTATTCCTCTGAGCTCTCTTCTCCTCTTTGTCTCTTGTGCTCCCTGCTCTCTTTTAGGCTCAGATACTTCACATTCTTTTGGACTCGAGCTCTACCTACAGTGAGCTGGCTGTTCACATTGGCTTTTGGTCTCTCTCGACATTAATCCTTCTGCGTCTTTTCTCCCACTACAACTCTTGTCTGTGTTTTTGACAAAGCTGTTCCTACTGAAACAAGTCTTTTTGTCTTTCTTTTGCAAAAATGATTTTCTCCCTCCTGTTTTATTTCTTTAAAAAAATTGTTTTTAAATTATGGTTGACATACAATATTGCATTAGTTCCAGGTATACAACATAGAGTAGCATTTTCTCATGGTAGTTCTTATTCATCCCAAGAGTCCTCTTTTCCTCTTATTTATTGCCCTCTTGGAACATAAAGCATTTTTTTTTCTTTTTAAAAAATGTTTTTATTGATTTTTAGAGGGGAAGGAAGTAGGATAGAAACACTGATGAGAGAGAAATTTCATTGATTAGCTGCCTCCCACACACCCGCTTCTGGGGATTGAGCCTGGAACCCAGGTATGTGCCATGATCGGGAATCGAACTGTGACCACCTAGTTCATAGGTTGACACTCAACCATTTAGCCACACTGGCCAGGCTAAAGCTTTTTCTTTATATTCTTCAAACTGTTCCTGAGGTCTTATCCTGTTGTGTTCTTATTGGCTCATGTGTCATTTCTGCATTCATTCAGGATGAGAAAATGTATCCCAGTTAATTCAGGGGCTCTGTCTGTTCTCCCTTTACTATGGCCAGATCTTAGAAGATTAGTCTGAGTGGGTCCTTTGTAGGTCCAGAGATTACAAAAGAGGGGAGTGTATAAAATATATATGGAATTGGCTAATGTCATTATGGAAGCTGAGAAGTTCATGGATCTGCAGTCAGTAAGCGGGAGGCCCAGGAGAGTCAATGGTAAAAGCTTCAGTCTGAGTCTAAGTTCAAAAGCAGGGGTAGATAGATGTCTCAGCTTAAAGACAGTGAACCACAGAAAGTGAATTTTCCCTTATTCAGCCTTTTGTTCTATTCAGGCCTTTAACAGGTTGGCCTATAGTCATTGAGACCCACCCACATTGGGGAGGGCCATCTGCATTCCTCAGTCTGCCAATTCAAGTGTTAACCTTGTCCAGAAACATTCTCATAGACACACCCAGAATCTTGTTAACCAAATATCTGGGCATCCTTCCACCCAGTGAGGGTAGCACCTAAAGTTAACCACAGAGAGTTAAATAAATGATCTCAACTGCTCATCCATGTCTTATAGTCCTCCAAGAACCGGTGAATCCCTCAGGGCTCATCTTCCCTTGATCTCCTATGGATTTGCGTTCCTGTTCTCAGTGAGCTCTTCACTTGTTTACTTCTCTCACACATCTCACATCTTTAGTCTACAACTTGATCTAGAGAAGGAATGAATTTGCACAAAAACTGCCCATATAAGGCATTTGAGGATAGCTAGACCCAAGGAAGAGTTGGGAAACAGAGATTGTGCACTCCATCAGTGTCATAAATCAAAATTATATGGTAGATAATTGTATTCTTAAAAACACATTCCCATTCACTTCACCTTCAGGATTTCTTCACCGGGCTCCTTTCCACCATCCAATGCCTCAGCTACTTGTTTCCTCCTCTCCCTCTTATTCTACATCCTGGATGTCCTGAAGCCCCAAATTCCTATTTGTTTCATATGGACAGCAGTTTAGCTAATTCTTTGCTGTAGTGAATCCTTCCAAAGTATAAAGGCACAATTCACTTTTCCTACCCAAAGAGAGTTTCCTCCTGAAAAGCTATTAAAATGCCCATTTGTTCACTCTGCTTTGCTTATTCCTAGAAGTAATCATGCATTTATTAACCTTTAACAAGTACCCACTTAGCATCTGCTAAATACGGGCATGCAAAAGTTGTGTCTGAACACAACGATGCTCTTAGCACAGTGATGGCGAACCTGTGGCACGCGTGTCAAAGGTGGCACACGAACTCATTTTTATGGTTGATGTTTCTTTGTTAAATGGCACTTAAATATATAAAATAAATATCAAAAATATAAGTCTTTGTTTTACTATGGTTGCAAATATCAAAATAATTCTATATGTGACACGGCACCAGAGTTAAGTTAGGGTTTTTCAAAATGCTGACTCGCCGAGCTCAAAAGGTTCGCCATCACTGTCTTAGCCTGTGGGCTACGATTTAGTACTCACTGTATTGATAAGGAAGATTTAGAATAAGAAAGACATGCATTGTCTCATAGCTTTAGAAATTCCAGCCAGGGTAAGGGCTGAAAAGAAAACTAAAATGCAAATGATGAAAGAAATAAATCACACCTTTGTTGAGGCTGCTGCTTAAAAAACAACAATACCCCAACAAACAGGGAATTTACAGACTAACAGGGGAAATAAATAACCAAAGTGGAAATTGAAACTCGGTATCATACAGTGACGGTAAACATGGGATGGCATGGATGTAGCATGGATGGGCAGTAGTTATTATAGAATATTTTCTAGAAATGGTGCTACATCAGCCGAGTCTTAGAGGCTGAGTAGACTTAAGCAGGTAGTGAAGCATTTGTGTGTTCTCATCTATTGGCAGGTGGAGGTGAGATGTGATGATGAGAACCTTTCAGCATCTCCATGAGGATGTCACACTAGGACTCAACACATCATAAATTAAACTCTCAACTTTCCCTCTAGTTTTGCTTTTTCTCTGAGACTCCCTTCTCAGAAGATGACACTAACACTCGCCTAACTGTTCAAACCAAAACCTGGACATCATTTTTACATCTTCTCTCCCTCAGCAATCACATAAAGTCCATCAATGACCAAATCTGGCCAGTCTGAACAACTTTCAGAACCCTTAATATGCCATGCTTCCTTTTACCTCTGAATGTTTATAAATAACATTTCCTCTGTCTGAAGTATGTTCCTCTCTCACGTGTCACTCACCCTTGTTTGGCTAACTCATACTCATCTTGAAGTCCCAGTTTAGGCATCACTTGTACCAGGAAGCCTTGTGTGGCAACTTATATACAGATGAGATGCTCTTTCCCCAGCATGCCCCAGCAAAGCATTTATGACATTTTATTGCACATGCCTGTTAGTTTCTCTGTCTCCTTCACTAGTTTATAAGCTCCAAGAAAAGAAGGTATACATTTTTTTCTCTCTCTTTCTATGTTAAACTAACAAATTTTATGTTATACATATTTTACCACCACCACCACCACCAGCAAGAAATCAATAATATGGAATTCCATGCTGCTTAACAACAGTTGGTGTTACAGGCATTATGGAATATTGATCTCTAAACCATGATTTCTCTTGAAGAAATAGAGTTTCTCTTTGGATATTGTCTCTTAACTGTGACTATGTTCACAGTGACTAGCACAGTGGTGGGCACACGGTAGGTATTCAATAGGCATTTGTAAAATGAATGAGTAAATGAATGACCAATGTCACAGGTGGAAAGTTGCAATGATGCTAAAAGCCATGGTGCGGATATGGGTCTGTGCGGCAGAACAGAGTTGGAGCTGAAAGCATCAGCACTGAGAAGGCCAAGGGCTTGTCGTCTGGTAGAAATTAAAACTGTCCAGGATGATAGCGAATCAGGAAGTGAATAGCCACAGCCAAGGTCTGCAGCGAACATAGAGAGTCAGCCGGATGGTGGATAGATCAGAGATGAGAAAGGGTAAACAGTGATACTACGATTGTCAAAGAAGAAGGAATTTACTTTACAAACCAAAGGAATTTTTTTTTAACATCAGAACAGTTTTTCTGTCCAGATAAAACTCTCAGGTTGTCTTCAAGCCCCATCTCTAGCATAAATTTACTGCCCTCAATAGCAGCTTTAATGTGGGACCTCTAAGTAGAAAGTGTCTGGTGAATATTTCTCATTGTTGCTTTTCAGTTTTTCATTCCCAAGTTTAGACTCCAAGTCTGCTACCCCTTTTATTGAGACTGCCAGTCCATCACAGTGCCTTTGAAAGCAGTCACAATGCCTCCTACAAGCAATTGTTTCCTCCCTGGAGAGAAAAATCCATGTTTTTAACCTCAGCTTTCAAAGTAAGCTCTCTCATTGGCTCATTCATTTTCTTTTAATACTCTCTTCAAAGTCCAATTTTTCTAATGCTGTGTGGCTCACATTGAATGACTTATTTTCAGGGATTCGAATGACTGCAAACAGGTCTCTTGGGTCTATCCCAGTGAAATCAATAATAGGCCTACCATGTAATGTCTTTCCAGGCAGTATTTTGTCTCCCTTTATCATCATGGTAATCTTTATATAAAAGCACCCTTCTCTTACCCTTCTCTGCCTCAAGTTTCCTTTTCTTGCCCCTTCTTTTTCAACTCCTGTAGCTGATAGAAAGGCACAATGGAGAAATCAAGCAATATTAGTTTTTTTCTTCTTCTTATCCTTCTCACATTTATTTCCACTTTTCTTCTCCTTTACTTTTCTTATTCCAATTCTTCAGCTGTATCTTTCTGGCCAGCTTGTTTGTTTGTTTTTTGTTTTTGTTTTTTAATGGCTCACCCTAGCCAGTTTGGCTCAGTGGATAGAGCATCAACCTGAGGACTGAAGGGTCCCAGGTTCGATTCCCATCAAGGGCACATGCCTGAGTTTCGGGCTTGATCACCAGTAGGAGGCATGCAGGAGGTAGCCGATCAATGATTCTCATCATTGATGCTTCTCTCTCTCTCCCTCTCCCTTCCTCTCTGAAATAAAAAAAAAAAAGGCTGACACAGAGTTTCTAGAGTCACCATCTCACTCTGAATGAGACACAGACTCACTCTGGAAAGATTCAGAGTGCAGCACTTTGACCTTCAACCCCATAGTTGGGGCTCCTCCGACCTTAACTTTCACCACCAGGTTTTGCATGGCTTGAACAGACCCATGCTCACTGTCATCATTATTCTCTGCTCTCCAGTTACTAGTTTTCCCCTTAGGCCTACTGCAATATCCCTAACAGTTACTCATTCTACTGAAAGACATACATTTCTACCCCAGAAGATGGCAGCTTGATTTGGATGATTGAATCTGATCAGAGATTGAGGGAAAGAAGGCCTTTGGAGATGAACTCTTATGAAGTCATTGTCACTGATTTGAGGTCTGTTGGCAGACAATGAATAAAATGGTGCCATATAAATTAGTGATGTGTGTATATCATACAGTATTGAGAGAAAGTGGTCTTTATTCTTTGAGAAGGTTATCTTCTTTGATCAAGAAGGCAGCTTCAGTGGAAAGCATAAGAAAGGAGAGGGAAACTAAATCAGCCCTTGTAACCAATGGGTGACAGATGTCATAGATACATCATGGTTATGTCCCAGTAGAATTTCTTTTCACAAAATCAAACAAGGACAGTGGTACTATAAATCTTGGCCTGACTACTTTCTCCTCTGGGTATTTTAGAAAGGCTCAAGTTAAAAAGAAAACACAGAAATCTGGGGTTTTCTTTGTGTTGATAACATTTTCCCTCACTACTAAGATTACCCATATATATCCTCCTTGACTCTCCAACTTTTGGCCTGTAGGTTGTCAGAGGAGAACTTTTCTCAACCATTTCCTTCTTAGACCTCCTTTATAGGAAATACTATTCAGAGCCCTGGGCCTCTGCTTCCTCACGGCTCTGATGGTTCTCTACAATAGGAGAAGCAGGTGGAAGCAAAGGTCAGCAGGTCAACTCATCCAGCGTAAGAGGAGCTCCAGGACAGCATGCAGCAAAACTGTGCCCACCACTGACTCAAGAGCAAAGACGTAGGCATTTAGAGGCTGTTTGTGTTCTTCCAGTGGGATGGGAACCAGAAGACGATATTTTTGTGTTTTCTTTTTCTGTGCTTTTAAAAATCTATTAGGTCAGTAGAAAAACCACTGTTAATACCATTTTAAAAATGAAGAAATGGAATCAAAGACATGAACCACATCAGAGAAGCAATTGAGGCCAGGCCCCAATTTGGCCTGACGACTAGCCTGTCCTCTTGTTGGTGGGATAAGCTGCCTCTCCCTAGCCCTCGTTTTTGGTTAGCAGTCATATTATTCTGAATGAAGAGAAGTTACACTAAAAATTCTAAGCATGTAGCTTGTTCTCCCATCACTGAGCTGATGCATTTATCTAATCTGTACACACAAAGCTCTGACTTCATTCTGTTTTGCTAGAATCCCATTCCAGGGCTTTGTGGTCGATATTATGCAATGCCACTTTGCCCATCTGTGTCTCTGCCAATTTTTGGAGCAAGCTTAATTATGCAAATGTACCTTATAATAGATTATTCATTTTAGTCATGCTCAATTATTTATTTTTTTATGCCTGGCCCCGATGACTTGGACAGAGCTTAGCAATAGCTCATTTCATATCTACCAAGGAGACACAGGACAGGACACTATTCGGATGCAGGTCAACTGCTCTGATGGGCATCGGGCTGCTTTAGAAAAAGTCACATTTGAAGTCATGCCAACTGTTTCTAGGGAAAATGCCAGGTGTTATTGCTTATCTGTTGTTCCCCAAAAATGAGAGGCCATTTCACGAGACTGGAGGAGCAGTGACAGGAGAGGCAGACAGGACATTACTTAAAATTATGGGTTTTAAGGTGAATGGAAAAGAAACCTGTGTGGTTACTTTCACTGATTCCTAAAGGACAACAGTTCCCCATTTGTCCTCCTTTGGCTATAGGAGTAATAAAAAGGGGCCTGGAGGGAAAGCAGTAGAGACAAATGTAAATAGACCTGCTGAGTGTTTTGCTCTTCTCAGAAGAAAGTAAGAGAAATGATGCTATTGAGCAGAAATAGAATGGCTGGCTTTCTTTAACTCTTTCATCTTTCCACATGCACCATGGTATTATTGACAAGGACATATGCATATTTAACTGGACTAAGGCACCCCTATAATGTTCTCTCAGAATCAGGTACATTACTAATCCTGCCACTTATGTCATTTAAGGAAGTTACTTGTTATGATGGTAAAGACTATGTCTATGGTTTATTGATGGACAGCCAGCACCTAACTCAATCCATGGGAGATGGTAGGCACTTAATAAATATTTGTGAAATGAAAGAATAAATGGCCCTGGCTGGTTTGGCTCAGTGGATAGAGCGTCAGCCTGCGGACTCAAGGGTCCCAGGTTCGATTCCGGTCAAGGGCATATACCTTGGTTGCAGGCACATACCCAGTAGGGAGTGTGCAGGAGGCAGCTGATCGATGTTTCTCTCTCATCAATGTTTCTAACTATCCCTCTCCCTTCCTCTCTGTAAAAAAAAGAAAGAAAGAAAGAATAAATGAATGAGTGAATAAATGATAGGAACCTGTGATGGGGGTCTGGCTTTGCTTTTGTCCTTAAAACCCAGAAGGACTTATCTAACTTTGTGTCAATGCCTTTTTCTAATTGTGGGACACAGCAATATATTTTTTAATGTATAGTTATATCAAATTGATTGATGAGTTTTGTAAATACAGTGGGTAATGGTAGCTATTGTATTTGTCTGTTCACTAAACTTTGCCTTAATCTTTCTTTTTTTGACCTATTCTGTCTCTTCTTTCTTCCACTTCCCCCATAATCACCAGATGGGTGGGAATAGTACCTAGGCTCTTCACCAGGACTGACATTGGAAGAAGGCATTTTATTTTTTGATGGGGTTATTGCACTAGGGGATTTGGATCTAAGACCACTGATAGCCATTTGGTGTACCACCATCTCAGAAAAAGCCTACAGATGAAGTCAATTTGATCAAGCAGGAAGTCAGAGTCCTAAGATCATGATTCTTGCACCTCCCCTCCCCCAGCCCCCCTCCTATGGCCTTTCCCAGAATGCATTCCAATTAGGAAGCCAATAAAATAACTTTTTAAAAAGTCAGTATGAGTTTGATTTCTGTTTCTTGTAACTAAATGAGATCTGGCTTATGAAATGATTAAAATGCATTTATTTTTAAGAAGCTAGGGAGAGTCAGCTGAAGTCAGGGGAAAAGGCTGCCAGGTTCTCAGTTTCCATGTTTAAATGGGCTTCTGACTTAAAACTCAGAGTCCTGATAAATACATAAATTGTTACCTCAGGCTGACTTTAGGTGTTATGTTTTGACAACATTTCTGATGTTGGTGACTAACTAGGAGGGTACAAGAATCAAACAAACCAGCAAAAATTAAATTTGGGATTTTAAAGAAAGTACATTGACAAAGAAGCCCCAAGTATGGCAAAGAGTGCCCCATAATTAGTCAACGTCTAATGTACTTGTACCAATATAAAGTGGATAAATCTTTGTAACACAAAGAGATAGTATCAAGTCCTAATTCTATCTCAGACTTACCCAGGATGGCCAACAGTTATGGTCAACTCTTCTGGCAGAGAAATTAATACAAGGACTTACTCTATGGCCAGGGAGATGAATCCTTGATCTTCAGATTCAGCAATATGCTGTAAATGCTGTGGGCTCAGAGATAGCTGATGTTGCTTCTCCTTTCTGTGCTTTCCAAATGGGAGTTTTTATTGCAGACATTATGTACTCCTCCATCATTTTATATTGGCTATGGTGGGCTGGTTAAAGTTATCATTTGGCAAGAGTATGAGAAGATTTGGGATTGGATATAGCAGATGATGCAATTTGGGTTGTCCCTTTGGAAAGGGTGGATGTGTTTTCTGTTGTACATGGGATACTGGCATTTTGGTAGGTGGGCATTTTTGAATTTAATATCAGGGGAGAAGAGTATGTCATACACACTAGGAAGTCAAGGGGTAGGATGCAGTAAGCTGTGATAGCTGTTACATTGTCCACAGAGCTTTACCATTCTCTTCTTTGGTAAAATACTCCTTCCTTTCATTTCTCCATCACCTCTCACCACTATTCCAACCAGAGGGCCAAAATTGTATACTGGGGTTGAGAAATCTAGCCCTAGGAGAAAGATACTCTCTTTTCTCCTGGGTGTGCCTAAACGGGGAGATGTGAATCGGTGGCTGCAGAGACTAGAGGTAGAAAAAAGTGTGTTCTCTGGATTTTATTTCACATTTCTGAGGCCCTGAGACCCTGGGCCCTGTTATTGCTCATGCAATCCCAAGGCTATTCCCATATCCTATTTACCTTTTTAGATCAATAAAAATCTGTTCTGCTTAATATAAATTGATATGGATTTATATCACTTGCAACCAGGAGTTGTGAGCTCTGTGTCACCTCTGGAAGTTCCTCTCTGACCACTCTAGCTAATTTAGTGTCCTTTATGCCACTTGTCATTTTTATCTTGTTGTCCTATTGTATGTTTTGTAACACTGATTGCTCTATGAAATTAATTCCTCAAAAAATGTCAAATTTTCTCTGAGTCTATTGCTCATTTCTTCCTCCTCCCCATCCGATACTAAAATATAAGTTCCATGAGGTCAGAGATTTCATCTTATTGATTTATTACTTTTCCCAAGACCTAGAACAGAACCTGGCCAACAGTAGGTGCTTCTTAATAAATATTTAATAAATTGAATCAGTCGCTAACATAGGTATAAAAACTAAGAAGCACCAAAAGGAAAGGAGCCTGAATAAAGAAGGCATCCATTTATCTGTCCATCCTGATTTTCCTAGTTTTCCTATTACCTCACCAACTGATGTTAAATATTTTCCCTTTCTCCTTCCACTGCCCTTTTTCTAGAGCAACCTTACTGCTTAGTCTCCACACTGCTGCGTCCTGACTCTTACCTTTGCCCCTCTGCTGCTTTTCTGTCCAAAAACTTCAACCTCACTCCATATCTAGCTTCTATAAATAACGATACACTAGTGATGATTTGATTAGTAAAGACACTACTTTTCCTTTTTGGTTCTCTACCCAAGGAGCTTACCCCACCGCAATGCTTGAGCCCGTTAGGACCTGCCTAAATACTTTTCCTAAAGCTTTCTATGGTAGGAAGGTGATTAAGAGACCCATGGTCTTAAATGTGGGTAACACTTTATTTCTTTGGAAGCATGTTTGAATGGGTGCATCTCAGCTGGCCTACACATCCCTTATGAAGTAAATCAGGGTTGAAATTGGTATGAAAAAATCCAGAGATCAGAAAACCAAGCTCCAGAAAAGCTGGTTGTTCTTCTCAGGCAAACAGACGTGGTGAATCTAAAACCTGTACTTGAATTCATTCTTTTGCTTCTTTGTAACTTATGAGACACTAGAGAAGACTGTCCATTGGAATGAAGAACAAATAGAGAGCATTGGTAATCCGGTGGAGTCTAGACCATACACTTACTTGTGGCTGTATTTTACTAGATTTACAAAACAAACTAGGAAGTCAAATCTGTATTTCTAGTCAAAATCGGATACTAAAAAAAAAACAAAACCACTGCCATTTAAAATTTCTATTGGTACCAGTTATCATATTCCAGCCACAAAGTGATAGAAAAAGATCGTGTTTGAAAAGCTTGCATTTTGCCCGTTTTAAGTAAAATCCAATACATCATAGGCCCAATGACATTTTAAGAATTTCAGGTCTGTGATGGCTGTCATGACATGAATCATTCAAACAGAGGCCACAGTGCTGAGCAGTGATGCAGAGTAAACAGCTTAAGGAGAGAAAAACACATTTTTTCATATTTTTCCTTTATTTGCAGCCAACATTCAAATGAAATAAACCCACCAAAGCCATGACGACCTTGCAGAAGGCTGGATGCATCTACTGTGTCTACAGCAGAAGCATATTCTTGAGGAAAGGTCACCATACAAAATGCAAGAACTTCTGAAGGTCAGTCCATTAGCAACTGCTAATGAAAAGTGTGAATTCAGGCAGCTATTTTCGCTTTTCTGGCCTAAGTTTCTTCACTTGTAAAATGAGAGAGTTAGACTACATAGACTTAGTGGTACTTCTTAATATGATTTGTTGCTTTTGGGTCATCTTAGTTTAAAACTAGATCTTTATTAATTGCAGGTATTTTCTTACTTAATGAGAGAAGCTATGACACTAGGCAAGGACACCTCAGAGCATGACAGGTGGTAAGTTTTTCCTGACTCAACTACTGTTGTGGTTAAGAGATAGAAGACACACAGTGATTTATCACTTAAATGGCAAATACTTGAATTTGCACATGGATGTCTGTGTACCTTGCGGGGAGTCACTTGATTGATTAAGGTATTACATATGTGTCCTTATCCCTCCATTACCGCCCCCACCCCTCCATGCCCTCATCCCTCTGGTTCTTACTTACTTAGTGTCCCACCAGAAAACATCCTTTGTCATGGAAAATTCAATAGCCAGTAGTTCCCTTGTCCTTCTGTGTGCTTTGTTGTCATCACTCCCAAATCCTGACATTGCCCATTACCCCCCAAGGAGAGGAGAAATGAGTAAGTCAGGATATAACTGTTTTATTTGTAGCAGAAGACATGCTGGAGGAGCAGCCACTGGTCTGAGGGATGGGGCTGGTCTCTAACTGCCACAAGATTGGATG
This sequence comes from Myotis nattereri, assembly GCF_964212035.1. Lineage (NCBI taxonomy): Eukaryota > Metazoa > Chordata > Mammalia > Chiroptera > Vespertilionidae > Myotis > Myotis nattereri. The sequence continues at coordinate 35,755,807 of NC_138088.1, forward strand.
ATAGCAGAGAATATTCCTTTAGATTCAGGGACTCATTACCTGTCCTTGCAGACATGATTGAGGAACTGTTTTGCTCAGGCCAATGTCATTCCTTGATGGAGACTTTTGTTTGTTGCTAGATAACTTCTTCCTTAGGGTCAGATTTATTTTTCTGGGTATGGGGGTTGAGAGGTTGGGAATTCTGACTATTTCAAATTCCTATTTTTTCAATCATTAACATTCAAGTGCTTTAAAGATTTACATTTTTCCATCAAGTGCATTCTCATAACCTAATTCTTTTGTAACCGAATGAAACCCATTGAATCTGAATAGTCACACAATTCTTGCTATTGATTTCAAATAAGTTGTTTACAACTGTGGAACCCGGGCAGGCACTCAGGAGCCTTCTGAAACCATCACCTGGGAGGCATCACAGGGGTTCCTGTCAGGGACATGAACCTCACAGAGAATTTGCCAGGGTTATCCAGGATGGGCAGTTCTAGGGGTTCAGTGTCCCTAGGATTGAATACAGCAAATGCTAATAGAATCATGGCTTTGTGTGTGTGTGTGTGTGTGTGACTCAGGGGTGGGCTTAGTGGCTTCTAGTGTATTGTTGTTTTTTCAATGTGGGAAAATATACATAACATAAATTTTACAGTTTTAGCCATTTTAAGTGTATTACTCAGTGGCGTTATGTACATCGACAAAGTTATGTAACTATCACCAATGTCCCTGTCCAGAACTTTTTTCATCATCACAAACAGATGATGTACCTATTAAGCAATAACTCTCTATTCCCTCCTTCTTCCAGGCCCGGGAGCCCTCTATTCTACTTTCTGTCTATGAATTTCCTCTTCTGGGAATCACATAAAATGTGTTCTTTTGTATCTGGCTTTTTTCACTTAGCATGCTTTCAAGGTTCTTCCATGTTGCAGTGTGCATCATATTTTCACTTCTTTTTATGGCTAAACAGTATTCCATTGTATGGATATGCTGCAATCTGTTTACCCATTCATCTGTTGATGAGCAATTGGGTCAATTCCTTTGCTGTGAATAATGTTGCTATAAGTATTGGTGTACAAATATCTGTTTGAGTCACTGCTTTCAGAAGTGGAATTGCTGCATTATATGGTAATATTATGTTTAACTTTTTGAGGGACCACAAAACTGTTTTTCACAGATGCTGCACCATTTTACCTTCCATTAGCAATGTGTAAGGACTCCAATTTATCCACATTCTCAGCAACACTTATTTCTTTTATAACAACCATCATAATGGTATGAAGTGGTATCTCATTGTGGTAATACGGTATTTTTGATTGAGCAAAGGAAGCAAGGAATAAGAAGAATACCCTTGCTTGAAAATGTAACCACTGACTATATCCTAGAGCAGTGATGGCGAACCTGTGACACACGTGTCAGAGGTGACACACGAACCCATTTTTTTGGTTGATTTTTCTTTGTTAAATGGCATTTAAATATATAAAATAAATATCAAAAATATAAGTCTTTGTTTTACTATGGTTGCAAATATCAAAAAATTTCTATTTGTGACACAGCACCAGGATTAAGTTAGGGTTTTTCAAAATGCTGACACGCCGAGCTCAAAAGGTTCGCCATCACTGTCCTAGAAGAGGCAAGTTCTGCTTCTCAGTTCTGACGTCAGTTTAGAGATACTTGCTTAACCTCTGATGCATCAATTTCCCTCAGTATGTGTGATCATAAAGATCAAATTAAATAAACCACCCAGCAAAAACTGCCTGCACCAGCCTAAATTTTGAACACATACTAAATGGAAGGCTATGTTTCTTGCTGATTTATTCACTCTTAGCAAATTATATGTATCACACAATTTGTCTAGACCCAGAGTGTAATAAACTCCATTTCTTGAAATGATATACATTATAACTCCTAACTAAAACCCGTTACTTAAAACACATTCCATTCAAAATATTGGCCAATTTATGTCTTAAAACTGTAAGTTGGAGTTTCGCAAGCTAATATTTTAGTTAAGAAGGAGGTGGTACTTAACTCTTGCTATTCTAAAGAGAGATATTTATTTTATGCAGAAATCTATTAGGAATAATATAGAATTACATGCCATTTTAATTGACCTTCCATCAGCTTTTGATTTGTGAACAAAAAGTTGGTTAAATCAATTTAAAATACCTTTCTCTTTGTCTCCCCCAACACTCAGCTACCAATGCTTATACAGTCTGAAACATAATATTCCACAAAACTGCGAATGAGTAAGGATGCCCCTTAATCAACCAGGCAAGCTTTTCTGGTGTGATAAAGCATTGCTCTGTCCCAACTTCTCTTGGTTTTGATTGGTTTCTTATCATCTGGTGACACATTGGAATGAACATCCCTTCAGATAAGGCAACTGTGTTTTCAATATTATGATCTAAGAAAGATCTTGGTAGACAACTTGACATGCCATCTAATTATATCAGAAAAGAAAGACTACTAATTGGGTATACTAAAATGAAAAACAGTTTTGCAGAGAGCAACTAATTTTTAATTAGTTCGTATTTAATGATTTCACATAGCTAGTCACCTCACTCAGCACTCTTGGCATGTGTTTTTGTGTGAAAGAATTTGCAGGAAATAAGACACCTCAAAATTACACATTCCATGAGTGATGTTTGGAAGTGATGGAGCAATCATTTGGATTCAGTTAGCTGTGAAATATTCTGGATTAAAGCAATTTTTGACTATTCTATTTGGCTTCTTCTGGATTATGGATTACCTTTTAAGTCTGTGGGGTTAAGGTAGAGGGATACAGGTATAAAGATAAATACAATCTCCACTTTTCTCCTACATATTGCCTGAGTAACCTTTCAGAATGGAGGAGAGATGTATATCCATGATAGGTTTCTCAAATTTCATAAAAGGATGTTAACTGGTCTCCTAGTTCTGCTGCCCATTAAAAAGTGAGATTTCAAGTTTAAGCAGCAAGAGGAAAGTGCCCCAAACCAGGGAATTGTCAAGGATTAGAAATCTGAATTCTCTTATGTTCTATTCAAACTCTTAGTTTAGGGGAAAATATTTATAGACAGAACTTCTGAAAACAACAAATCAAGTCCTCCAGGTATTTCCTAATTTCTCTTAACAAGGGAGATAATAAAATTAGTATTTACTAATAAGAAGGTTGATATTTTAAAAAAATATATATATTTTATTGATTTTTTTACCGAGAGGAAGGGAGAGGGATAGAGAGTTAGAAACACCGATCAACTGCCTCCTGCACACCCCCTACTAGGGATGTGCCCCTTGACTGGAATCGAACCTGGGACCCTTCAGTCCATAGGCTGACGCTCTATCCACTGAGCCAAACCAGTCAGGACAAGAAGGTTGATATTTAACTACTTCTACAGCACTGACATTGATCAGTCAAAATGGATGGTGGCTGCAAATAACCATATCATATGGGTTCTGTCTTCGAAGATGAGGTTTTTTTCCACATCCCAAAGTCACGAGGAGCCCCTGGCACACCATCACCTAATGATAATAAATGTACTTTTAATATCTATTGTCAAATAGAAAATGAGAAAATAAGCCTTTATGAATCTTGTATCAAATTTAAATTAAATGTATTTTAGAATCATAATGGCATTTATACACATTTGAACATATTTTTTATATACATTAGTGAGTGAGACAATTATATATGGAATACATTTATGAAGACTACTTCTGGAATCCTTGCAGAAACTTTAAGCTTCCTCAGGGTTTTGTGCACAAGTTAGGAGTCACGGAGTAACCCAAATAGATCATGCCAGGTAATCACCGGGTGAAAATTAATAACATCTATTGGAGGGCGTTGAGGGCCTGGTTCATTACATCACGTAGTGCCAGACCTCTTGGGGCAAAAGTTTTGGCTTTTGTTAACAAAAAGCTGTCATTTTACTTTTCGGCAAGTGGTTTGACTTTTATCTCTGTAAAGAAACACTATATGATGATCTAGAGAAAACATAGACTGTTGGAGAATTTGGAAGCAAATGTGCCACTTTTCCAGGGCTAGCAAATACCACTTGATGATAGGTGATTTATATCAGCTCCTTGCCTCACTATTGCATCTCCTTGCTTCTTCTAGTGTCACCCACCTTTAATTTGTTATCTTGATGTATCTTGTGTGTCTGTAAAAGGTAATATAAGTCTTTTGGGGAATATAGCTGGATATCAATAAACAAAATAAAATGACTGATGTCAATAGAGTGGCAAGTCAACATAAGCAAAGGGACAGAGTCTTGTTTTGTTGTTGATTCCTTGTATAAGGTCTATGGCCAGTTGAATGTTGTATTAAGATTTCTCTGCAAATCTTATCAGCTCCTGCGTCACTGAGAAGGTTGATAGGTGTAGCATAGCTGGGAAAATTATTGGAATGAGAGACAATTCTGGACTTTAATTCTCAGCTTGGGTGTTAACTAACTGTATTATCTTGATCAAGGCTGTTGGTCATTGGTTCTCTTATTTTAAAAGTCAAATGTTGATCAGTTCAGAAATCAGAACTCGAGGAAGAAAATGGCGGAGGTTTAGACAGACGTGTCGGTGCCTTGTCCTGGAGCAGATAAGGGCGGGCAGCTGAAACGGGTAGCATACAGCCTGAATAAGCAGAGGAGATTCAGCTGAGAGACAGTCTGCAGCCAGGAAAGAGAGAGAAATCCTAGATAAAGGGAACAGTTAGAGGCTGAGGCTGAAACCTCTCCAGGTGCGCCGGCACAGCCGTGGAGACCGTGCCATCTTGGGTGACTGTCACCGGCATCCAGAGACCAGCTACTAACCCAGCAACAATGGCTCTCAAGCAGCGCAACTAGGTGAACTCAGAGGAACCCTGCTTCTCCCCACAGAAAGACTGAAAAATCCATCTGGTTTAAAGAAAAAAAAAGGGAGGAGGGGAAGATGGCGGCGATATAGGCAGACGCGTCCCAGGTCCTGTCCCGGAGCAAATGGAGAGAGCAGCTGAAACTAATAGCATCCACCCCGAATTGGCGAAATTGCTCAGCTGGTGAGACGGTTTGCAGCCGGGAAGAGCAGAACTCCCCTGGAAAGGTACGTGGTGCCTTGTTGTGTTGTATTTTGTGCCTTTAAATCAACGCAGCAGATCGAAGCTACAGCAACCTCCAGAGCACCACACCCTCTGCTGAGGAACAGCAGCTGTATGTGAAGCCTCGCCCCACCAGCCAGAAGAGCCACCTCAGCTGTGAACAGCACACACCAGAGGAGCTGCTGCCAACTGAAGAGCAGCTGCTACCGCAACCGCCCGAAGAGCAACCACAGACCAAGGAGTCACTGCCACCAAGGGAGCAACCGCTGAATGACTCAACGTCTAGATATGTCAGTGAGATCAAACATGGGTAGACAAAGAAACCCCCAAAGGAAAGAGAAGGAGGACTCTCCAGAAAAGCAGCTAAGTAATACAGAGGCATGCAACATGACAGACAAAGAATTCAGAATAAGGGTCCTAGAGTGCATAAACCGGATGGAGGAAAAAATCGACATCCTCTGCAAGAAGCAAGAAGAAACAGATGAAAAAATCGATAACATATGGAAGAAGCTAGAAGAAACAGATGAAAAAATCAACAACTTAAGTAAGACCCAAGAAGAAATGAAGAGTGATATAGCTGCAATGAAAAACTCCATTGAAAGTATCAACAGTAGACTAGGAGAAGCGGAGGACCGAATTAGTGAATTAGAAGACAAGGAAGCAAAACACACCCAAAATGTACTGCAATTGGAGAAAAAAATTAAAAGACAGGAGGAGAGCCTAAGGGAGCTTTGGGACAACATGAAACGAAACAACATATGAATAATAGGGGTACCAGAACAACAGAAGGATGAACAAGGATTAGAAAACCTATTAGAAGAAATAATATCAGAAAACTTCCCTGAGGTGGGGAAGAAAAAAGTCACACAAGCCCAGAGAGTCCCAAACAAGGTGAACCCGAAAAGACCCACACCAAGACACATCATAATTACCATGGCAAATGTTCAGGACAAAGAGAGAATCTTACAGGCTGCAAGAGAGAGACGAAAAGTTACATACAAGGGATCTCCCATTAGATTGTCAAATGATTTCTCAACAGAAACACATCAGGCCAGAAAAGAATGGACAGAAATTTACAAAGTGATGCAAAGCAAAGGACTGAATCCACGAATACTCTATCCAGCAAGGCTATCATTCAAACTTGAAGGGGAAATAAGAAGCTTCACAGACAAAAAAAGGCTAAGGGAGTTTATCACCACCAAGCCAGCAATGCAAGGAATGCTAAAGGGACTGGTATAAAAATAATAAAAAGCTCAGAAAGAAAGCAGCCACACACACAAAAAAAGAAATGGCTACAAAGAAGTACCTTTCAATAATAACTTTAAACGTAAACGGACTAAATGCTCCAACCAAAAGACATCGAGTGGCTGAATGGATAAAAAAACATGACCCATACATCTGCTGTCTACAAGAAACCCACCTCATTAGAAGGGACTCACACAGACTGAAAGTGAAAGGATGGAAAAATATCTTTCAGGCAAATGGAAAGGAAAAGAAAGCTGGGGTAGCAATACTTATATCGGACAAAATAGACCTCAAAGTGAAGGCCATAACAAGAGATAAGGAAGGCCACTTCATAATACTAAAGGGATCAATTCAACAAGAAGATATAACCCTGGTAAACATATATGCACCCAATGCAGGAGCATCCAAATTCATAAAAAAACTCCTGGAAGATATCAAAGGAGAGATCAACAACAATACAATCATAGTAGGGGACTTTAATACACCACTGACAGCACTGGATAAGTCCTCTAGACAAACAATCAGCAAAGATACAGCAATCCTAAATGACTCACTAGATCAGATGGACTTAATAGACATCTTCAGAACACTTCACCCCAGTGCCACGGAATATACATTCTACTCAAGTGCTCATGACACATATTCAAAAATAGACCATATATTGGGTCACAAGCAAAGTATCCCCAAATTCAAGAAGATTGAAATCATAAAAAGCATCTTCTCAGACCATGATGGCATAATATTAGAAATAAACTACAATAAAAACAACCCAAAATACTCAAACACCTGGAAGCTGAATAGCATGCTATTAAATATTGATTGGATTACCAATGAAATCAAAGAAGAAATTCAAAACATCCTGGAAACTAATGACAATGAAAACACAACAATCCAAAACCTATGGGACACAATGAAAGCAGTCCTGAGAGGGAAGTTTATAGCTCTACAGGCCTATCTCAAAAAACAAGAAAAAATGGTAGTAAATCAGCTAACTCTACAACTCAAAGAATTAGAAAGAGAGCAACAAGAAAACCCCAGAGTGAGCAGAAGGAAGGAGATAATAAAGATTAAAGCAGAAATAAATGACATAGAGACCAAAAAAACAATACAGAAAATCAATGAAACCAAGAGCTGGTTCTTTGAAAGGATAAACAAGATTGACAAACCTCTAGCCAGACTCACCAAGAAGCAAAGAGAGAGGACCCAAATAAACAAAATCAGAAACGATAGAGGCGAAATAACAACAGACCCCACAGAAATACAAATGATTGTTAAAAAATACTATGGACTGCTCTACTCCAACAAACTAGACAACCTGGAGGAAATGGACAAATTCCTAGAAAAATACAACATTCCAAAACTCAATCAGGAAGAATCTAAAAATCTCAACAGGCCAATAACTATGGAAGAAATTGAAGCAGTCATCAAAAAGCTTCCATCAAACAAAAGCCCAGGACCAGACGGCTTCACAGGGGAGTTTTACCAAACATTCAAGGAAGAACTAAAACCTATCCTCCTCAGACTACTAAAAAAAATTCAAGAGGAAGGAACACTTCCAAGCTCATTCTATGAAGCCAGCATCACCCTAATACCAAAACCAGGTAAAGACAACACAATGAAAGAGAATTACAGGCCAATATCCCTCATGAACATAGATGCCAAAATCCTCAACAAAATCTTAGCAAATCGGATCCAGCAGTACATCAGAAAGATCATACACCATGACCAAGTAGGATTTATCCCAGGGATGCAAGGATGGTACAATATCCACAAATCAATAAACGTCATACATCACATAAACAAATTGAAAGAAAAAAACCACATGGTCATATCAATTGATGCAGAAAAAGCATTTGACAAAATTCAACACCCATTTTTGATAAAAACTCTCAGCAAGGTGGGAGTAGATGGATCATACCTCAACATAATAAAAGCCATATATGACAGGCCCACAGCCAACATCATACTCAATGGACAAAAACTAACATCATTTCCCCTAAGAACAGGAACAAGACAGGGATGCCCCCTCTCACCACTCCTGTTCAACATAGTACTGGAAGTGTTAGCCATTGCAATTCGGCAAGAAGAAGAAATAAAAGGCATCCAAATTGGAAAAGAGGAAGTAAAACTGTCCTTATTTGCAGACGACATGATATTATACATACAAAACCCTAGAGACTCCATCAAAAAGCTACTAGACTTAATACATGAATTTGGCAATGTAGCAGGATACAAAATTAACCCCAAGAAATCTGAGGCATTTCTATACACCAATAGTGAACTTTCAGAAAGAGAGATTATAAAAACAATCCCGTTTACCATCGCACCAAAAAAATTAAGCTACCTAGGAATAAACTTAACTAAAGAGGTAAAAGACCTCTACTCAGAAAACTACAGGAAGTTGAAAAAAGATATAGAGGAAGACATAAACAGATGGAAGAACATACCGTGTTCATGGATTGGTAGAATCAACATCATTAAAATGTCCATACTACCCAAAGCAATCTATAAATTCAACGCACTTCCCATTAAAATACCAACGGCATACTTCAGAGATATAGAACGAACTCTCCAAAAATTCATCTGGAATAAAAAAAGACCCCGAATAGCTGCAGCAATCCTGAAAAAGAACAAAGTAGGTGGGATCTCAATACCAGATATCAAGTTGTATTACAAAGCCACTGTTCTCAAAACTGCCTGGTACTGGCACAAGAATAGGCATATAGATCATTGGAATAGAATAGAGAGCCCAGAAATCGGCCCGAACCAGTATGCTCAATTAATATTTGACAAAGGAGGCAAGAACATTCAATGGAGCCAAGATAGTCTCTTCAATAAATGGTGTTGGGAAAATTGGACAGATATATGCAAGAAAATGAAACTAGACCACCAACTTACACCATACACAAAAATAAACTCAAAATGGATAAAGGACTTAAATGTACGACAGGAAACCATAAAAATTCTAGAAGAATCCAAAGGCAACAAAATCTCAGACATATGCCGAAGCAATTTCTTCACTGATACAGCTCCTAGGGCACTTGAAACTAAAGAGAAAATGAACAAATGGGACTACATCAAAATAAAAAGCTTCTGCACAGCAAAAGAAACCATCAACAAAACAACGAGAAAACCCACTGTGTGGGAAAACATATTTGCCAATGTCATATCTGATAAGGGCCTAATCTCCAAAATTTATAGGGAACTCATACAACTTAACAAAAGGAAGATAAACAATCCAATCAAAAAATGGGCAAAGGACCTAAATAGACACCTTTCAAAAGAGGACATTCAGAAAGCCAAGAGACATATGAAAACATGCTCAAAGTCACTAATCATCCGAGAGATGCAAATCAAAACAACAATGAGGTACCATCTCACACCTGTCAGACTGGCTATCATCAACAAATCAACAAACGACAAGTGCTGGAGAGGATGTGGAGAAAAAGGAACACTTGTGCACTGCTGGTGGGAATGCAGACTGGTGCAGCCACTATGGAAGACAGTATGGCGTTTCCTTAAAAAACTGAAAATGGAACTCCCATTTGACCCTGTGATCCCACTTCTAGGAATATATCCCAAGAAGCCAGAAACACCAATCAGAAAGGATATATGCACCCCTATGTTCATAGCAGCACAATTCACCATAGCTAAGATCTGGAAACAGCCTAAGTGCCCATCAGTGGATGAATGGATTAGAAAACTGTGGTACATCTACACGATGGAATACTATGCTTCTCTAAAAAGGAAGGAACTCTTACCATTTGCAACGTCATGGATGGAACTGGAGACCATTATGCTAAGTGAAATAAGCCATTCAATGAAGGAAACATACCACATGATCTCACTCATTCATGGATAATAGAGACCATTATAAACTTTTGAACAATAATAGATACAGAGGCAGAGCTGCCTCAAACAGATTGTCAAACTGCAGCGGGAAGGCCGGGGAGGGTTGGGGGGCAGGAGGTAGGGGGGTAAGAGATCAACTAAAGGACTTGTATGCATGCATATAAGCATAACCAATGGACATAAGACACTGGGGCATAGGGGAGGCTGGGGGACTGTCTAGGGCGGGGTGATAAAATGGACACATATGTAATACCCTTTGTAATACTTTAAGCAATTAAAAAAAAAATTCAAAAAAAAAAAAAAGAAATCAGAACTCAGTGTTTCAGTGGCTCGAGGAACTCTGCAAGGAAGTGTGTGTGTGAAGGGCTGGGTGTGAGACAAAGCCGGAAGTGGGTACAGTGGGGGATGGAGAGCATCTGCCCCACGTGAGGCATGCCAACGTTTTAAATACTGTGCCAGCTGAGCAGAGGGGTCAAATTTGTCTAGAGACTGCCAGCTGTTTTTTGTTTCCTTTAAAAGCATTTTTATTGGATTTATTGAGGTGACAGTGGTTCATAAGATTTTATAGGTTTCAGGCGTACAGTTCTATAATATTATCACCTGTATATTGTATTATGTGTAAACTACCCCAAGTATCTTTCCATCACCATTTATCCCACTCCCTTCCCCTCTGGTAATCACCATCCTGTTGTCTATATGTCTACGAGTTTTTATCTTTGCTTAATTCCTTCACCTTTTTTACCCAGACTCCCAAACCTTCCTTCCTTCCGATAGCTGGCAGTCTGTTCTCTGTATCTATGAGTCTGTTTCTATTTTGTTAGTTTATTTTGTGCATTAGATTCCACATATAAGTGGAATCATATGGTACTTGTCTTTCTCTGACTGGCTTATTTCATTTAGCATAATATGTTCCAGGCCCATCCATGCTGTCACATAAGGTAAGATTTCCTTCTTTTTTATGGCTGAGTAGTATCCCATTGTGTAAATGCTGTGTACACGTACCACAGCTTTTCTTGTACACTCCTCTACTGATGGGTGCTTGGGCTGCTTTCAAATCTTGGCTATTGTAAATAATGCTGCAATGAACAGAAGGATGCATGTATTCTTTCGAATTAGTGTTTCAGGTTTCTCTAAATATATTCCCAGAAGTGGATCTCTGTGTCATAACGCAGTTCCATTTTTTAAAATTTTTTGAGGTAACTCCATGCTGCTTCCCATAGTGGCTGCACCAGTCTGCCTTCCCACCAACAGTGCACTAGGGTTCCCCTTTCTCTGCATCTCTACCAACAGTTGTTTGTTGATCTATTGATGATAACTGTTCTTACAAATGTTAGGTGATACCTCATTATGGTTTTAAGTTGTATTTCTCTGATGATTAGTGACACTGAGCATCTTTTCATATGTCTATTGGTCATCTGCATGTCCTCTTTGGAGAAGTATCTTTCAGGTCCTTTGCCAATTTTTTAATTGGATGTTTTGTTTGTTTGTTTGTTTGTTTTTTTGGTGTTGAATCATGTAAGTTCATTATAAAATTTGGATATTAACCTTTTATCAGATGTATCATTGGCAAATATCTTCTCCATTCAGTGGGTTGTCTTTTTATTTTGTTGATGGTTTCCTTTGCTGTGAAAAATCTTTGTAGTCTGAGTAGTCCAATCTGTTTATTCTTTCTTTTGTTTCCAGTGCCTGAGGTGATAGATCAGAAAAAATATTGCCTATGTTTTCTACTAGGAGTTTTATGGTTTCAAGTCTAACATTGAAGTCTTTACTACATTTTGAGTTCATGCTTTTTTTCAAGTTGAGATATATTTTTATTGAATTTATTGAGGTGATATTGGTTAATAAAATTATATAGGTTCAGGTATACAATTGTACATCTGTATATTGTATTGTGCTTTCGCCACCCCAAGTCAAGTCTCCTTCCATCACCATTTACCCTCTTCTACCTCCTTCCACCCCTGGTTCCCTCTGGCAATCACCATACTGTTGTCTGTGTCTATGAGTCTTTTTTTTTTTTCTTAAACCCTTCACCCTTCTCACCCAGTCCCCAACCCCCACCCCTCTGACAGCTCTCAGTCTTGTGAATGGTGGAAGAAAGTGTTCTAGTTTCATTTTTTTGTATGTATTTGTTTCTTTTTGTAACCGCTGGTCCGTTCAATGATTCTTCAGGGCCCGCTGCTCTGACCATCCACAGAGGCAACTCTAGTGTTCAGGCCAGTGCACCTCTTTCAGACTGGGCCGGTGTGAAGACGGAAATGGACACCAGAGTGAGGGAACGCAAGCAGGGAGACAAGAGAACCCTTTTGAGAATTCATCGACAGCCTTGGCACAGGGCTTAGCTGCAGCTGGCTGAGGAGCGGCAGCAGCTAACCCACGACCAGACAGGCTGCTGGGGAGGATGGGGACTGTCCTTTCTGAGTGTGACTTTGGACTGACCATGAATCTAGGAAGCAGAATCCCAAATAGTGACAGGCGGTAATAAATAACTCTTTTCTTTCTCCGCTTCCCTTTCTTCCCTCCCCTAGGCCCTTAGGCATTCAGCCTACTTTCTGCTCCCTTTCACAGCTTTCTCATTATATTCCTCCCTTCACTCACATGCAGTTCAAATGCCAGTTCCTCCTCGCAGCCCTGCACTGTCTCCTCAGTTGGCATTCTTTTCTGCGCTCTCCCAGTGTTGGGTTTGGCTTTCACTGAATGCAGATGCATTCTACCAGGCTCTAGTCTAGAATGATTATATACATGCCTGCTATCCCCTGTGGGAACACGAGCTACTTGAGAGGAGGGACTATATCCTCTCTGCTTTCCCAGCTTCCTCTGAGTGCTAGAACAGTGTCTTGTCCAAAGTAGGTGTTCAGTAAATAACGTATGAATGCCTAATGTTTAGGCTTTGTGGCCAGGAAACCAGAGTCAATCTTAGCTCCTGGATCTACCGGCTATGTGACTTTCAACGAATCATCAACCTCTCTAAGCCTCCGTGTTTATTGTTAGTTAACTTTTTTTAGGATTGTATGATACTATCACGTATGGCTCTCAGTGTAATGATACCTGGTGCCTGGAAAGTGCAGAATAAATGTTGAAAACAACGTTGCTTTGTATAGAATTATGTGTGCACTGTTGCCACACCTTTTTTCACTAAATGAAAAATGAGTTTATGCATGCTGATGAAAAATAGGGCTGTGTGGATGACGGCTTTGTGATAGATTAGAAACATATTGACAAACATTGGAAAACGGGGAATCCAGATCTTAGGTGTAGAGGGATATGGAGGAAGGGTGAGTGATGTTGGGAAGCAGCAATTGCAAACTAATTATGAAGAGAAGACCAGAGGTAAACAAAATAAAATTAATTCAGAGGGGCAGTTGTACTCAGCATCCAGGATGATAAATGTTTTTTTCAAAGAAAAAAATAGGGAGGTGATGGGTGAGGTGGGAGAGAGAATCAGAAGTAAAGATTAGGCATCAACTGAGAAAAATTCAGAGAGAATCTTCTTGTGGAATCTGTCCTAGGACTAGAGCATGTGGGGAATTTCATGTGTGGATACCTGAGAGTTGAGCTACCCACTCAGAGGCCTGGGGTTGCACCTGTGACAGGTATTCACACTGTGTTTCTCCAGAAGGAGCCAGCATCCTCAGAGCTCAGAGAAGAGGGGTTCTATTTTCTCTGGAAGGGAGAAAACCCCAAACTGAGAGTCCAACTCAAATGTTAACACAAGCCAAGTGCAAGTTGGTGATTGAGCCATGGCCTCGTAAGTCCCTCTTTCTCTAGAGCCAGGGATTTCAAAATTCCTTATAATTTTTGCAAGTTGATCTTGATTTCTAAAGAACCTGTGAGATGAATAACTAAAGTTGCCATAATGAAGGGATTTGGGAGTGGATGAAGCTTCATGTGAAGCCAAATAATTAGAAGGTTGCATGCTGAGCATGGAATTAAACTATAATATTTCATTAATTCTGAAACACATGCATTATCACATTTTAATATCTCAAAAATTATGATATATATTAGACAATGGTGTCTTATGATTGTGTTCACCAGGCAGTCATTGAGATGTGGTTTGTTAAATCTTCATAAAATAAAAAACACCAGCATCAAAACTTGCAAGGTCAGCATTTTGGAAGAAAATCTAGAGACAAATGTGAGTAATTCTTTTTAAAAATGTGCACTCACCATGACCTTGATGGAGAGGAAGAGCATCAGTGAGTGTTAGGCAAAACACAATTAGGAAGAATTCAATTTGTGTTGTGAAAACCTTTCAAAAATAGTATTTACTTTACTTGTATTTTTCAGTTTACCTGCGTACAAGATAAAAATGCCTACATTGATTTCTGTCAGCTAAGATTCAACCAGAAACTATTTGGTAGAGAAACATAGGGGAAGTGACCTGGTGCTGGTAATAGGAAAGACTTTGCCACCACTGGGCCAAAGAACAGGAGATATAACTAGAAACCAGAGAGAGAGAGAGCCATGAGGCAGGGCCTAGGACTACAACCAGCCCAGTGACCCTCAGGGAGGTAGTTGGACAATAAATATCCCATCTCTCTCTCCCTTCCTCTCTCTCTCTCTTTCTCTCTCTCTCTCTCTCTCTCTCTCTCTCTCTCTCTCTCTCTCTCTCTCTTTCTCTCTCTCTCTCCCTCTGCCACTCTTTCTCCCCTCTGCATTTCTTTCCGTGATAGGGTGAAACCACCTCTGGGACCAGACAGGTCGGAGTCTTTGGGACAGATTTCCTGCTCCATAGGTGGAACACCATATACAGGTTGGGGCAAAAGTAGGTTTACAGTTGTTCATATGGAAAATAACCCAATACTTAATAAATAATAATGCAAGAATAAACGCTGTGTTTCATGTACTCACAACTGTAAACCTATTTTTTCCCCACCCGGTATATTTATCTTAGAAACACTTGGTGTTCTAACCTTCCATTGCTAATGAATCTCCCCTCTGAGAGACACATTTTATCTTTTAAACTTATGAATGCAGACATGAATGGGTGAATGAATAAACATTAATGGCCTAGAAGCCATTGTGCCTGCTTCCAGGGACTGTGCCTGTCTGCTCTAATGGGATGATTTTATACTTTAATGTCCACAGGGCAGTTTTATTTTATTCCCTATTTCCTTTCACCCTTGGAAAGATCATCTTCCTGTCACCCCTGGACTCCTTGCCCTATATATTTATAGACTTAATGAGGAAATGGAACCGATCAATACTCCCGTCCTCAGTCACTCTTCCCCACAGGCCCAGCCGGGCTCCTCCAGTCATGGCTCAAGGGAAAGCGAGTGCCATCTGCAAACTGAAGTGGCTTGAATTTATATTTGCAAGGGAAATGGTAACCTAAGAGCTATTCTTCCAGGGGATTAGAGCGTCAGCTGATATTGGCCTCTCTTATTTGTTTCTATAAATTTTTAACAGCCTACAATGGCACGAAAGTTGGTAGAGAGCACAATATAATGCCACTGATCTTACATTGCTTTACAGGAGTGAGAACAGCAATAAATCCTTTTCTGCCGGCCATTTCTCTGCATTGACATATCTTATTGCTAGAGTTGGCTGATATAAGTTAGAACACAAGTATTCAATTTGAAATGTCTTTTTTTCCTTCCCTCCACTAGTCCACAGATTCTCTTTCTTCTCTATTCCTCCTTCTCCAAATAACTGTACCTTTCCCATCTATCTTCTACCATATCATATCTTATCATACTATTTTCCTATACCTATCTATCGGCTTGCAAAATCTCAGTGTTTGGCCATCCTGCCATTTTAGGATACATTCCTGCCCAGCATTCTGACAGACATATTTTGAGGGGACATAGCAAGACTTGATCCTGGATTTCTAAGAGCTTGTAGTCTTGTGGAAAGGATAAGTCAAGTGCACAGGTAACAGAAACTCAACGCTGAATATGGTAGACTATGAATTAAGGGCAAGGGCTAGGCAGTTGGTTTGGATTCTATGCTGTCTCTCCCACGTTCTCCCTGTACATCCCAGGCAAATCCTTTGCCCTTTCTGAACCTTGGGTTCTGATCTCTAATACAAATCAACTGCTAGGGTTCCTGTGATAATTAATGAAGCATAAAGTATTCAGCACAATGCTATTTATTGTCATAATTAATATTATAATTTGCGCTCAAAGAGATGTATAAACAATGAACTGCCCATAAGTTATCGTTAACAGTAAATTTGCCCCACCACCAATAAAATGTGTCAGGTTTGATTTACTTTTGTGTGTATATTGGAACAAGCTGCTTTCAGAAACAAAGCTAGCCCAGATTCCTTGAGAAGTCACCAGCATTATACATATGGTAAAGGTGTTTCTTTACACAAGTGATAGGCTATGAGTAAGAAAAGATACTCCTAAGCACACCTATGTTCATTGCAGTATTATCTACAGTAGCCAAAATTTGGAAGCAGTCCAGGTGCCTATCAGTAGATAAAAAAAGATGTGATACATTTACATGATGGACTACTACTCAGCCATAAAAAAGAAGGAAATCTTACCTTTTGTGACAGCATGGATCGACCTAGAGAGCATTATGCTAAGTAAGATAAGCCAGTAAGAGAAAGACAAGTGCCATATGATTTCACTTATAAGTACCATATGATTTCACTTGCATGTAGAATCAAATGGACAAAATAAACTAACCAAGTGGTGATAGACTTCTGGCTACAGAGAATAGACTGACAGCCGTCAGAGGAGAGGGGGTTGGGGCCTGGGTGAGAAGGGGAAAAGGATTAAGCAAAGAAAAGAAAGACTCATGGACACAGGCAACAGTATGGTGATTGCCAGAGGGAAAGGGGGTGGTGGAATGTAGAAGAGGGTAAAGGTGGGATAAATGGCGATGGAAGGAAACTTGACTTGGGGTGGTAAACACACAATACAATATAGAATTCTAGAATCCTATGTACTCTAGAATTGTATACCTGAAATGTATATAATTTTATTAACCAATGTCACCCCAATAAATTTAATTTGAAAAATTAAGAAACCAAACAAGCAAAAAAGGTACTCTTAGAATTGTGTTGCATTCAACCACTGTTTCAACTAATCCCCACTCTTATAAGCAACGATATCCAAATGTGCTACCTTCTTAGAGCTGGCATTTATCTAGAACAAAGATAATCCTGTCCAACCTAGGTCATCACATCTGCTTGCTTGGTCCCATACAAACCCAGCCTGCTGCCTTCTTGGCCATTACCTGTGCTGAGTTTCTTCCCATCTGCTATTATACTAGGGCGAGTTTCACCACTTTCCACTCTTGCACCTCACCCCCTGCCATTCCAACACAGCCATCGATGATTCATTTGGGTTGTGGGGAAGGAATAAGTCAGTTTCCAGAACTTCAGAGGACCAAAAGAGGCCAACCTACTTTGCTACTTTTGCAATCTGGAGTTCCCACTGGAAGAGAGGAACAACGGAAGAAAATGTAAGAGGCCTTGAATCATAACCTCAGAATGCCTTCTGGCCCCAGTTCTAATTTACACTGTCAACACTGATCAAATTACTGAGCCTTTTGGGGCCTCAGTTCACCCATCTGTATAGTAAATATATTGTGCTATGTAATCTCTCAGGTTATTTCATTTACCAGTTCATTTTACATTTATAAAGTGCCCTTTCTGTATAATACACTATGCAGAATACGAGACACATTTCTATAAGGACATACGCACAGAGAGACATACGTGTGCATGCGCATGCACACACACACACATCATGGCTCAGAATGTATTAGAAGTCACAGTAAAGATACACTAGTAAAATGTGAGGCGATTATGAACCTTTAAGCTCCTTCTCATTTTCTAACCAGAAGGTCAGATCTGTGATTTGTCACTCACATATCATGGAGCATCACTTCTCTAGGACTTTCTCATTTCCTCATCTCCTCTAGAAAATGAGGCAAATTAATGTAATAGCTATTTCAAATGATTTTTTTTAGAGTGTAGGCGGAGAGATTAAAGGAGAAAATCCAATGGGATAAAGTAGTTTAGCTGTCACATTATTTATTATCTTATTCATCTCCAAACTTACTGTGAGTTGCCCAGGGAAGCTATCCTTACCTCCTTTTGCTACAGAAGGAGTTAAGACCCCTAGAGGCAGAAGCACTTACTGAACGATAAATTAGGGTGAGGATGCTCATCCTAGTACTGTGAGTGTGATGCACAGAGAAACAATTGCTTTGTTTATTCTCCAAACTCAAAACTCACCTTTGCCATTAATATTATTTTCTCCTGGTCTGTCTAGTAGAGGAGATATTGTATGGTGACATTGGTTTCTTGGTTAATAATTCCCATCTGAGTTGAGGTTGGAGGATTTGAGTTGTTATAATGAGCTCAGCCAGACAATGTTTCCTCCTGCCAATAGATGGCAGAGGAGGCAAATTTGTCTGAGAATGGAACTAAACATAAAAGAAGGGAGCCTGGGTTGGGACCTCCTGTTCGGTCTACCTGTATTTTTTTTTTTTTTTTTTTGCATCTACTTTGCAGAGCATTAAAGACTTGAATAAGACATGACCTCTACATCTTTTGGAGTTTCCATTTAGAAGATTCATAAAAAGACTTTTCCCTTTTATAACAAGAAACATTTTGTAAATGGTTAGTAGAGTAAAAGAAGCATGCAGAGCAAAATACAACTTTGTTTAAGAAACTCTGCATTTATCTTTTCTCTTAATTTAATGCATTTTTTAGTTCTCTTTACACAACTCTGACATTGAGGCAACCAGACTTGCTAATTAATAAACCTGAGACAAACCAAAGATACAACAACAAAACCCCAAAGCTTTGGCTCAAACTGAGGGCCCCAGCCTTTTCTAAGAAAGAAATGCCCTCTTTTTCTATTAACTGGTGCCACCTGAAGAATGCAAGAACTTTCTAGCACAAGTTGTCTTTGTTCCATTCCTTTGAATAACAAAGGAAAGCCACTGAAACAATTTATAATTTTTAACTTACATAAAGATGACACAACTTGTGAACAATATTTTTAACTCGTCTACACACATGTTGAATTTTTAAAAGGCAAAGAATGGGGGACAAAATACTGGTAAACTCTTATTCATGCTCCCAAACCCAGCAAAATTGGTGTCTCCTCAGTGAAGATTTTGCTTTCTTTTTAACTTAGTCCTTCTCTCCTCTGAGCTCCTATAGAACACTGTACCTTCTGCCATCACACACCCTTATCTTAGGCTCTTTTAACTAATTTTAAAAAATCTGTACATTTTTCTCTCAAAACTGAGCGTTGGAGGTCATAACCATATACTTTATCTTCTTGATTCTACAGTGCCAAATGCAGTCATCATTTATTGTTGGTCGCAGGAATGAATTTATAAATAGAAAAATGAGTGGAAAGCAACAACTAGAATGTATTCTAAACTGTGTCACATTTTTAGAGAAACATGCAGGTGACCATTCAGAAATTGAGGCATGATAGAAAGCTCAGTGACCTACCTTGAAACACATCCACTAGAGTATGTTTTAGAGCCATGTCAGAGTTCATATCTCTGTCACATAGTATTAATAATTTAACATCTTTGAGTTTGTTTATGCACCTAAAGTGGGGGAAAAATAGCACTGTTACCAGATTAAATAGCTAATAAACAGCTTTAAGATACACATTTTAACACGTGTATGTGGAAGGGATGATGACTACTGCTAGTTTCTCTGTGATGAATGATTTTCTCTTTTAAACGCTACTGGATACGTTTACAGGCAGCAAAATCAGCACACAAATCAAAAGTAGTTTATTTTTTTGCAGATCGTGGAAACAAAGGTAACACTGTTTTTCTTGTGTCACCTTCGTTTTGTAAAGGCAATTTTGTAGGTGGAAAATGGTTGGTTCATTGAAGAAAAAAATGTATTTTATTCAGTGGTTATTTTAACACCAAATTGAAAAATATATCCCCATAGAGATCCTGGCTTGTGTTATCTTGTGATAGCTTTTAGATGCTTTCTGGGGGGACTTATAAAGTAATATTATAAATATATAAAAATATTTGTGGAATATGATTAGAAGTATGATTTCAAGTTGAATTGGGTTCCATGAGGTTTTGAAAATAGAGAACCCTTTAGGCAAAGAGAAACTATCCAAAGTCCATTTGTGGTTTGGCAGGCTGCTTGTGGAATGACTCAAGAACTGTGGCCAGAGAATCAGAGGATTGGCAGTCTAAGCTCGATTGGCCCTGTTACTGTGGCTGTGCCACTTCCTCTGTCCAGCTTAGTCCTGGACCATGGTAGGTGAGTCCTTAGCTGTTGGGCTGGAATGTATGTAGATGAACAAATCTTTCATTGAATAGCTAAGCCGGTAGAACTGAAGGACTTTGGGGGTCAGGCACCAGATCATAACTAAAAGACCATAAAACAGTAAGAGGGAGGACACAATCCTCACCTGCTGAATTCACCTCAATTTCTTCAAGTTATTTTGAGGCCAGGCCACTTGCAAAGCCCAAGCTTGAAAAGTGCACTGTGATTCTATGGCTCCCAACTCTGTCTTAAGCCACATCCAAGAGGATTTATCCTTACTTGTGCTCATGGAATGAGATTTCTTTTCAAGTGCGTGGGGGCTTTCTTTCCATGGTGTCCTTTGGATGCTTCAGAACGAAGCCTTCTCATTTGTAATCTTTCCCTTTTCTTAGACAGAATGGCCTCTTGTAATTTCATCTTTTTTTACTTTGCAAAAATTGAAAGAAAAGGAGAAAAAGAAC
The DNA here is from genome assembly GCF_964212035.1 of Myotis nattereri. Classification (NCBI taxonomy): domain Eukaryota; kingdom Metazoa; phylum Chordata; class Mammalia; order Chiroptera; family Vespertilionidae; genus Myotis; species Myotis nattereri. Next base: position 35,776,619 of record NC_138088.1, read on the forward strand.
AAGCAGCAGAAGGAATCCAGTTGGAGCCTGCAGCCCAGGTGTTCCAGAAACAACTGCTGGAGTTGGTTGTTAGAAATGGCACACAGATTGAAAATCGACCTTTGCTCTCAACACTTTCCTCTGTGGCTGGAGAAATTCCCAAATTACTAGAAAATGATTTTAATGAAATGGCCGTTTAAACATGTTCAAGCACTTGCTTCAAAGAGAAACAAAAGTGTTTTGAAGCATCTCTCTCCTGAACCCAAATCTTGTGTAATCTAAGTGGTGCAAAGTGTGAATGCTGGTGTTTAAATACTAAATCACTCAAAATCTGTTCTCAGTATGAATTTTTCTCATCAAGAAATCTCACATGTGATTTAGTATAAATTGTAGCCTATTGTGATGACAATCTGTAAGTGAAATACTCTAAATTGTGTTGTTCACGAACTGGGGGAATCTGAGAAAGATCGCGGGGTAGCCATCTGCAACGACTCAGGAAACAGAAAGAGGTTCCTAAGGAAAAAATAAACCTTATTCTCAATCACTCTGTGAGCTTTGAAACATCCAAGAATCCTGCAGGGGTTATTGGAATATTGTGGCAATCTAAGTGACACAAGTTAGAATGAGAAAATAGTTTAAATAAAAATAACTAGACTGTGAATATGAGCAGTCTCATACTTCACTAATACCAATTTTCTACAGGAACATTTGGCAATTCTTTGAGAAAATTTTAAAGTGTGCCTATCCCTTGGTCCCCTAATCCCATTTCTAAAAATGTATCCTAATGGAATTTAGGATGTATGCAAAGATTCACTTATAAGGATGTCCTCTGCAGAATTATTTATGATAGAGAAAAATTGGAAGCAATCCAAATATCCAGCAATGGGGTGCTGGTAAAATAAGCCATGGGATAAATTCCCACAATCCTATACCATTTAGCTTGAGATACATTGTTAAGTGGAAAAAATTTGTAGGGAAAAATTGGAAGCAATCCAAATATCCAGCAATGGGGTGCTGGTAAAATAAGCCATGGGATAAATTCTCACAATCCTATACCATTCAGCTTGAGATGCATTGTTAAGTGGAAAAAATTTGCAAAAGGATGCAAGTATAATTCTTTTTATTTTTGCAATCAAAGCATATGAAAATATCTAGAAAATGTACTTTAAAAGGTTACTAATAATGGTTATCATATAAATCATGGGGTTATAGGTGTTTCTTTTTATGTTTTTTACTTCTTGATATTCTCTACTTTTCTACAGTGATCATGTGTTGCTTGTATATAAAATTGCCCTTTGGCCCACACACCTCCACTCTGGGTTGGCTCAGAGCCTCTCAATCCACCGTGATTGTCCTGGGCATAACCAGAATCTTTATTCTAGAACTTGGAATTGTCATCTTTGATTTAAATGTAAAGATTTTGGAGTTGTAACATCTTAATACTTTCTCATTTCACAATATCTTCTTGCCTTTTAAATATACGCTTCTTCAAAGTACTATATGGCATATGCCCATGTTTTAAATTTAAAAAATTCTTTCAATCGATTATTTCAGAATATCTTATGATAACTGTTTATGTAATTGGGAACACCCAGTGCTTGGAATCACTTGTCTGGAATGGAGATTTTATTTTAACATACCCTTAATGGATTTGAATCGCTTTGATATGGGTACTGAAGAGTCATCCTCAGAATTCTTTTCAGCAGATTGGAACTGAAAACCAAGATATAGTCAGAAAGGAAAATCAAGGGAACTCAAATGAGGAAAATGCTCCTGTATTAGTATCCCTTGTCCTTACGTTCTGTGAATGGGACCAGTAGACTCTCTCCCTACCTCCCTGAATCATGGAGCCCAATAGTCATGATCTGGGTCAAAGAACCAAAAGCCACACATTGTGGACTATAATAGAAAAAAACCTAGCCTTCAGGCATACTATTTTTATAATTTCCCAAAGGGAATTACTTTCAACCATTGCTCTACCTGATGCCCCATGTTGTATATCCATGTTTGCTACACCATTTGGATCCTAATGCTTGTCAACCTAAACCCCATCAATGCTATACCCTTATTATTAAACTAGAGGCCCAATGCATGAAATTTGTGCATGGGTAGGGTCCCTAAGGCCTGGCTGGCGACAAGGGCCAATCTGTGGGGCGACCGGTGGGGTGATCAGGGGCCCCCACTGGCACCCACCTTGGCCGGCCTGGGGCCTGTGGGCTGGGGGCAGCTCCTGTGTTGAGTGTTTGCCTCCTGGTGGTCAGTGCGCGTCATAGTGACCGGTTCTGCTGTTGGGTCGATTTGCATATTAGGCTTTTATTATGTAGGATTTGCATTGCCTTTTTGGCTAGGTCAGTGGTCGGCAAACTACGGCTCACAAGCCACATGCGGCTCTTTGGCCCCTTGAGTGTGGCCACGAAGTTTCAATTGCACTGTATAAGCGCGCACACACATGGTATTTTGTGGAAGAGCCACACTCAAGGGGCTGCAGTTTGCTGACCACTGGGCTAGGTCCCTAGAGAGGGGTAAAACTGGAATTAAGGTGATCAAGGTCTCGAGAAATAATTCCATGGAGATTGGGTTAAAATCCCTTCCTTCTGTGTTAATTAAGTTATCCCCTTCTCTCCCCCCCCCCCCCCCTTTGTTTTGGCTTGGTTCATTCAGACTGTGGGTATAGTTCATGCTAAATGAATGAATAAATTCCAGATTTTCCTTTTCCAGAATCATGTAGAGTTTGCCTTTAACAACCAACTCTTTTACTAATTTACTATTCAAATAGAAAATTACTGAGCTTAGGAGACCCCAA